>NC_088400.1:8031971-8096971 GCF_034236695.1 Oncorhynchus nerka
CACTCTAACCACTAGGCTACCCTGCCACCTCTACACTCTAACCACTAGGCTACCCTGCCACCTCTACACTCTAACCACTAGGCTACCCTGCCACCTCTACACTCTAACCACTAGGCTACCCTGCCACCTCTACACTCTAACCACTAGGCTACCCTGCAGCCTCTACACTCTAACCACTAGGCTACCCTGCCGCCTACACTCTAACCACTAGGCTACCCTGCCACCTCTACACTCTAACCACTAGGCTTCCTTGCCACCTCTACACTATAACCACTAGGCTACCTGTCTCCCCTACACTCTAACCACTAGGCTACCTGCCACCTCTACACTCTAAACCACTAGGCTACCCTGCCACCTCTACACTCTAACCACTAGGCTACCCTGCCACCTCTACACTCTAACCACTAGGCTACCCTGCCACCTCTACACTCTAACCACTAGGCTACCCTGCCACCTCTACACTCTAACCACTAGGCTACCCTGCCACCTCTACACTCTAACCACTAGACTACCCTGCCACCTCTACACTCTAACCACTAGGCTACCCTGCCACCTCTACACTCTAACCACTAGGCTACCCTGCCGCCCTACACTCTAACCACTAGGCTACCCTGCCATTCTACACTATAACCACTAGGCTACCTGCCACCCTACACTCTAACCACTAGGCTACCTGCCACCTCTACACTCTAACCACTAGGCTACCCTGCCACCTCTACACTCTAACCACTAGGCTACCCTGCCACCTCTACACTCTAACCACTAGGCTACCCTGCAACCTCTACACTCTAACCACTAGGCTACCCTGCCACCTCTACACTCTAACCACTAGGCTACCCTGCCACCTCTACACTCTAACCACTAGGCTACCCTGCCACCTCTACACTCTAACCACTAGGCTACCCTGCCACCTCTACACTCTAACCACTAGACTACCCTGGCTACCCCTCTACACTCTAACCACTAGGCTACCCTGCCACCTCTACACTCTAACCACTAGGCTACCCTGCCACCTCTACACTCTAACCACTAGGCTACCCTGCCACCTCTACACTATAACCACTAGGCTACCCTGCCACCTAGGCTACACTCTACACGAACCACTAGGCTACCCTGCCACCTCTACACTCTAACCACTAGGCTACCCTGCCACCTACACTCTAACCACTAGGCTACCCTGCCACCTCTACACTCTAACCACTAGGCTACCCTGCCACCTCTACACTCTAACCACTAGGCTACCCCTGCTACCTCTACACTCTAACCACTAGGCTACCCTGCCACCTCTACACTCTAACCACTATGCTACCCTGCCACCTCTACACTAACCACTAACCACTAGGCTACCCTGCCACCTCTACACTCTAACCACTAGGCTACCCTGCCTTCCTCTACACTCTAACCACTAGGCTACCCTGCCACCTCTACACTCTAACCACTAGGCTACCTGCCACCTCTACACTCTAACCACTAGGCTACCCTGCCGCCTCTACACTCTAACCACTAGGCTACTCCTGCCACCTCTACACTCTAACCACTAGGCTACCCTGCCACCCTACACTCTAACCACTAGGCTACCCTGCCACCTCTACACTCTAACCACTAGGCTACCCTGCCAGCCTCTACACTCTAACCACTAGGCTACCCTGCCACCTCTACACTCTAACCACTAGGCTACCCTGCCACCTCTACACTCTAACCACTAGGCTACCCTGCCACCTCTACACTCTAACCACTAGGCTACCCTGCCACCTCTACACTCTAACCACTAGGCTACCTGCCACCTCTACACTCTAACCACTAGGCTACCCTGCCACCTCTACACTCTAACCACTAGGCTACCCTGCCACCTCTACACTCTAACCACTAGGCTACCCTGCCACCTCTACACTCTAACCACTAGGCTACCCTGCCACCTCTACACTCTAACCACTAGACTACCCTGCCACCTCCACACTCTAACCACTAGGCTACCCTGCCACCTCTACACTCTAACCACTAGGCTACCCTGCGCACCTCTACACTCTAACCACTAGGCTACCCTGCCACCTCTACACTCTAACCACTAGGCTACCCTGCCACCTCTACACTCTAACCACTAGGCTACCCTGCAGCCTCTACACTCTAACCACTAGGCTACCCTGCCGCCACACCTAAACCAGGCTACACTCTAACCACTAGGCTACCCTGCCACCTCTACACTCTAACCACTAGGCTACCCTGCCTCCCTACACTCTAACCACTAGGCTACCCTGCCACCTCTACACTCTAACCACTAGACTACCCTGCCACCTCTACACTCTAACCACTAGGCTACCCTGCCACCTCTACACTCTAACCACTAGGCTACCCTGCCACCTCTACACTCTAACCACTAGGCTACTCCCTGCCACCTCTACACTCTAACCACTAGGCTACCCTGCAACCTCTACACTCTAACCACTAGGCTACCCTGCCACCTCTACACTCTAACCACTAGGCTACCCTGCCACCTCTACACTCTAACCACTAGGCTACCCTGCCACCTCTAGGCACTCTAACCACTAGGCTACTCCTGCCACCTCTACACTCTAACCACTAGGCTACCCTGCCACCTCTACACTCTAACCACTAGGCTACCTGCCACCTCTACACTCTAACCACTAGGCTACCCTGCCACCTCTACACTCTAACCACTAGGCTACCCTGCCACCTCTACACTCTAACCACTAGGCTACCCTGCCACCTCTACACTCTAACCACTCAGGCTACCCTGCCACCTCTACACTCTAACCACTAGGCTACCCCTGCCACCCTACACTCTAACCACTAGGCTACCCTGCCACCTCTACACTCTAACCACTAGGCTACCTGCCACCTCTACACTCTAACCACTAGGCTACCCTGCCACCTCTACACTCTAACCACTAGGCTACCCTGCCACCTCTACACTCTAACCACTAGGCTACCCTGCCACCTCTACACTCTAACCACTAGGCTACCTGCCACCTCTACACTCTAACCACTAGGCTACCCTGCCACCTCTACACTCTAACCACTAGGCTACCCTGCCACCTCTACACTCTAACCACTAGGCTACCCTGCCACCTCTACACTCTAACCACTAGGCTACCCTGCCACCTCTACACTCTAACCACTAGGCTACCCTGCCACCTCTACACTCTAACCGCTAACCACTGCCACTCTACACTCTAACCACTAGGCTACCCTGCCACCCTCTACACTCTAACCACTAGGCTACCCTGCCACCCTACACTCTAACCACTAGGCTACCCTGCCACCTCTACACTCTAACCACTAGGCTACCCTGCCACCTCTACACTCTAACCACTAGGCTACCCTGCCACCTCTACACTCTAACCACTAGGCTACCCTGCCAGCCTCTACACTCTAACCACTAGGCTACCCTGCCACCTCTACACTCTAACCACTAGGCTACCCCTGCCACCTCTACACTCTAACCACTAGGCTACCCTGCCACCCTACACTCTAACCACTAGGCTACCCTGCCACCTCTACACTCTAACCACTAGGCTACCCTGCCACCTCTACACTCTAACCACTAGGCTACCCTGCCACCTCTACACTCTAACCACTAGGCTACCCTGCCACCTCTACACTCTAACCACCAGGCTACCCTGCCACCTCTACACCTAACCACTAGGCTACCCTGCCACCTCTACACTCTAACCACTAGGCTACCCTGCCACCTCTACACTCTAACCACTAGGCTACCCTGCCACCTCTACACTCTAACCACTAGCTACCCTGCCACCTCTACACTCTAACCACTAGGCTACCCTGCCACCTCTACACTCTAACCACTAGGCTACCCTGCCACCTCTACACTCTAACCACTAGGCTACCCTGCCACCTCTACACTCTAACCGCTAGGCTACCCTGCCACCTCTACACTCTAACCACTAGGCTACCCTGCCACCTCTACACTCTAACCACCAGGCTACCTGCCGCCTACACTCTAACCACTAGGCTACCCTGCCACCTCTACACTCTAACCACTAGGCTACCCTGCCCTCTACACTCTAACCACTAGGCTACCTGCCACCTCTACACTCTAACCACTAGGCTACCCTGCCGCCTCTACACTCTAACCACTAGGCTACCCTGCCACCTCTACACTCTAACCACTAGGCTACCCTGCCACCTCTACACTCTAACCACTAGGCTACCTGCCACCTCTACACTCTAACCACTAGGCTACCCTGCCACCTCTACACTCTAACCACTAGGCTACCCTGCCACCTCTACACTCTAACCACTAGGCTACCCTACTACACTCTAACCACTAGGCTACCCTGCCACCTCTACACTCTAACCACTAGGCTACCCTGCCACCTCTACACTCTAACCACTAGGCTACCCTGCCACCTCTACACTCTAACCACTAGGCTACCCTGCCACCTCTACACTCTAACCACTAGGCTACCCTGCCACCTCTACACTCTAACCACTAGGCTACCCTGCCACCTCACACTCTAACCACTAGGCTACCCTGCCACCTCTACACTCTAACCACTAGGCTACCCTGCCACCTCTACACTCTAACCACTAGGCTACCCTGCCACCTCTACACTCTAACCACTAGGCTACCCTGCCACCTCTACACTCTAACCACTAGGCTACCCTGCCACCTCTACACTCTAACCACTAGGCTACCCTGCCACCTCTACACTCTAACCACTAGGCTACCCTGCCACCTCTACACTCTAACCACTAGGCTACCCTGCCACCTCTACACTCTAACCACTAGGCTACCCTGCCACCTCTACACTCTAACCACTAGCTACCTGCCACCTCTACACTCTAACCACTAGGCTACCCTGCCACCTCTACACTCTAACCACTAGGCTACCCTGCCACCTCTACACTCTAACCACTAGGCTACCCTGCCGCCTCTACACTCTAACCACTAGCTACCCTGCCACCTCTACACTATAACCACTAGGCTACCTGTCAACCTCTACACTCTAACCACTAGGCTACCTGCCACCTCTACACTCTAACCACTAGGCTACCCTGCCACCTCTACACTCTAACCACTAGGCTACCCTGCCACCTCTACACTCTAACCACTAGGCTACCCTGCCACCTCTACACTCTAACCACTAGGCTACCCTGCCACCTCTACACCTAACCACAGGCTACCCTGCCACCTCTACACTCTAACCACTAGGCCACCCTGCCAACTCTACACTCTAACCACTAGGCTACCCTGCAGCTCTACACTCTAACCACTAGGCTACCCTGCCACCTCTACACTCTAACCACTAGGCTACCCTGCCGCTCTACACTCTAACCACTAGGCTACCCTGCCACCTCTACACTCTAACCACTAGGCTACCTGTCTACACTCTACACTCTAACCACTAGGCTACCCTGCCACCCCTACACTCTAACCACTAGGCTACCCTGCCACCTCTACACTCTAACCACTAGGCTACCCTGCCACCTCTACACTCTAACCACTAGGCTACCCTGCCACCTCTACACTCTAACCACTAGGCTACCCTGCCACCTCTACACTCTAACCACTAGGCTACCCTGCCCTCTCTACACTCTAACCACTAGACTACCCTGCCACCTCTACACTCTAACCACTAGGCTACCCTGCCACCTCTACACTCTAACCACTAGGCTACCCTGCCACCTCTACACTCTAACCACTAGACTACCCTGCCACCTCTACACTCTAACCACTAGGCTACCCTGCCACCTCTACACTCTAACCACTAGGCTACCCTGCCACCTCTACACTCTAACCACTAGGCTACCCTGCCACCTCTACACTCTAACCACTAGGCTACCCTGCCACCTCTACACTCTAACCACTAGACTACCCTGCCACCTCTACACTCTAACCACTAGGCTACCCTGCAGCCTCTACACTCTAACCACTAGGCTACCCTGCCGCCTCTACACTCTAACCACTAGGCTACCCTGCCGCCTCTACACTCTAACCACTAGGCTACCCTGCCACCTCTACACTATAACCACTAGGCTACCTGTCTCCCCTACACTCTAACCACTAGGCTACCTGCCACCTCTACACTCTAACCACTAGGCTACCCTGCCACCTCTACACTCTAACCACTAGGCTACCCTGCCACCTCTACACTCTAACCACTAGGCTACCCTGCCACCTCTACACTCTAACCACTAGGCTACCCTGCCACCTCTACACTCTAACCACTAGGCTACCCTGCCACCTCTACACTCTAACCACTAGGCTACCCTGCCACCTCTACACTCTAACCACTAGGCTACCCTGCCACCTCTACACTCTAACCACTAGGCTACCCTGCCGCCTCTGCACTCTAACCACTAGGCTACCCTGCCGCCTCTACACTCTAACCACTAGACTACCCTGCCACCTCTACACTCTAACCACTAGGCTACCCTGCCACCTCTACACTCTAACCACTAGGCTACCTGCCGACCCTACACTCTAACCACTAGGCTACCCTGCCACCTCTACACTCTAACCACTAGGCTACCCTGCCACCTCTACACTCTAACCACTAGGCTACCTGCCACCTCTACACTCTAACCACTAGGCTACCCTGCCGCCTCTACACTCTAACCACTAGGCTACCCTGCCACCTCTACACTCTAACCACTAGGCTACCTGTCTCCCCTACACTCTAACCACTAGGCTACCTGCCACCTCTACACTCTAACCACTAGGCTACCCTGCCACCTCTACACTCTAACCACTAGGCTACCCTGCCACCTCTACACTCTAACCACTAGGCTACCCTGCCACCTCTACACTCTAACCACTAGGCTACCCTGCCGCCTCTACACTCTAACCACTAGGCTACCCTGCCACCTCTACACTCTAACCACTAGGCTACCCTGCCGCCTCTACACTCTAACCACTAGGCTACCCTGCCGCCTCTACACTCTAACCACTAGGCTACCCTGCCGCCTCTACACTCTAACCACTAGGCTACCCTGCCGCCTCTACACTCTAACCACTAGGCTACCCTGCCCTCTCTACACTCTAACCACTAGACTACCCTGCCACCTCTACACTCTAACCACTAGGCTACCCTGCCACCTCTACACTCTAACCACTAGGCTACCCTGCCACCTCTACACTCTAACCACTAGGCTACCCTGCCACCTCTACACTCTAACCACTAGGCTACCCTGCCACCTCTACACTCTAACCACTAGGCTACCCTGCCACCTCTACACTCTAACCACTAGGCTACCCTGCCACCTCTACACTCTAACCACTAGACTACCCTGCCACCTCTACACTCTAACCACTAGGCTACCCTGCAGCCTCTACACTCTAACCACTAGGCTACCCTGCCGCCTCTACACTCTAACCACTAGGCTACCCTGCCGCCTCTACACTCTAACCACTAGGCTACCCTGCCACCTCTACACTATAACCACTAGGCTACCTGTCTCCCCTACACTCTAACCACTAGGCTACCTGCCACCTCTACACTCTAACCACTAGGCTACCCTGCCACCTCTACACTCTAACCACTAGGCTACCCTGCCACCTCTACACTCTAACCACTAGGCTACCCTGCCACCTCTACACTCTAACCACTAGGCTACCCTGCCACCTCTACACTCTAACCACTAGGCTACCCTGCCACCTCTACACTCTAACCACTAGACTACCCTGCCACCTCTACACTCTAACCACTAGGCTACCCTGCAGCCTCTACACTCTAACCACTAGGCTACCCTGCCACCTCTACACTCTAACCACTAGGCTACCCTGCCACCTCTACACTCTAACCACTAGGCTACCCTGCCACCTCTACACTATAACCACTAGGCTACCTGTCTCCCCTACACTCTAACCACTAGGCTACCTGCCACCTCTACACTCTAACCACTAGGCTACCCTGCCACCTCTACACTCTAACCACTAGGCTACCCTGCCACCTCTACACTCTAACCACTAGGCTACCCTGCCACCTCTACACTCTAACCACTAGGCTACCCTGCCACCTCTACACTCTAACCACTAGGCTACCCTGCCACCTCTACACTCTAACCACTAGGCTACCCTGCCACTCTCTACACTCTAACCACTAGGCTACCCTGCCACCTCTACACTCTAACCACTAGGCTACCCTGCCACCTCTACACTCTAACCACTAGGCTACCCTGCCACCTCTACACTCTAACCACTAGACTACCCTGCCACCTCTACACTCTAACCACTAGGCTACCCTGCCACCTCTACACTCTAACCACTAGGCTACCCTGCCACCTCTACACTCTAACCACTAGGCTACCCTGCCACCTCTACACTCTAACCACTAGGCTACCCTGCCACCTCTACACTCTAACCACTAGGCTACCCTGCCAGCCTCTACACTCTAACCACTAGGCTACCCTGCCACCTCTACACTCTAACCACTAGGCTACCCTGCCACCTCTACACTCTAACCACTAGGCTACCCTGCCACCTCTACACTATAACCACTAGGCTACCTGTCCACCTCTACACTCTAACCACTAGGCTACCCTGCCACCTCTACACTCTAACCACTAGGCTACCCTGCCACCTCTACACTCTAACCACTAGGCTACCCTGCCACCTCTACACTCTAACCACTAGGCTACCCTGCCACCTCTACACTCTAACCACTAGGCTACCCTGCCACCTCTACACTCTAACCACTAGACTACCCTGCCACCTCTACACTCTAACCACTAGGCTACCCTGCACCTCTACACTCTAACCACTAGGCTACCCTGCCGCCTCTACACTCTAACCACTAGGCTACCCTGCCGCCTCTACACTCTAACCACTAGGCTACCCTGCCACCTCTACACTCTAACCACTAGGCTACCTGTCTCCCCTACACTCTAACCACTAGGCTACCTGCCACCTCTACACTCTAACCACTAGGCTACCCTGCCACCTCTACACTCTAACCACTAGGCTACCCTGCCACCTCTACACTCTAACCACTAGGCTACCCTGCCACCTCTACACTCTAACCACTAGGCTACCCTGCCACCTCTACACTCTAACCACTAGGCTACCCTGCCACCTCTACACTCTAACCACTAGGCTACCCTGCCACCTCTACACTCTAACCACTAGGCTACCCTGCCACCTCTACACTCTAACCACTAGGCTACCCTGCCGCCTCTACACTCTAACCACTAGGCTACCCTGCCACCTCTACACTCTAACCACTAGGCTACCCTGCCACCTCTACACTCTAACCACTAGGCTACCCTGCAGCCTCTACACTCTAACCACTAGGCTACCCTGCCACCTCTACACTCTAACCACTAGGCTACCCTGCCACCTCTACACTCTAACCACTAGGCTACCACCTGCCACCTCTACACTCTAACCACTAGGCTACCTGCCACCTCTACACTCTAACCACTAGGCTACCCTGCCACCTCTACACTCTAACCACTAGGCTACCCTGCCACCTCTACACTCTAACCACTAGGCTACCCTGCCACCTCTACACTCTAACCACTAGGCTACCCTGCCACCTCTACACTCTAACCACTAGGCTACCCTGCCACCTCTACACTCTAACCACTAGGCTACCCTGCCACCTCTACACTCTAACCACTAGGCTACCCTGCCACCTCTACACTCTAACCACTAGGCTACCCTGCCACCTCTACACTCTAACCACTAGGCTACCCTGCCACCTCTACACTCTAACCACTAGGCTACCCTGCCACCTCTACACTCTAACCACTAGGCTACCCTGCCACCTCTACACTCTAACCACTAGGCTACCCTGCCACCTCTACACTCTAACCACTAGGCTACCCTGCCACCTCTACACTCTAACCACTAGGCTACCCTGCCACCTCTACACTCTAACCACTAGGCTACCCTGCCACCTCTACACTCTAACCACTAGGCTACCCTGCCACCTCTACACTCTAACCACTAGGCTACCCTGCCACCTCTACACTCTAACCACTAGGCTACCCTGCCACCTCTACACTCTAACCACTAGGCTACCCTGCCACCTCTACACTCTAACCACTAGGCTACCCTGCCACCTCTACACTCTAACCACTAGGCTACCCTGCCACCTCTACACTCTAACCACTAGGCTACCCTGCCACCTCTACACTCTAACCACTAGGCTACCCTGCCACCTCTACACTCTAACCACTAGGCTACCCTGCCACCTCTACACTCTAACCACTAGGCTACCCTGCCACCTCTACACTCTAACCACTAGGCTACCCTGCCACCTCTACACTCTAACCACTAGACTACCCTGCCACCTCTACACTCTAACCACTAGGCTACCCTGCCACCTCTACACTCTAACCACTAGGCTACCCTGCCACCTCTACACTCTAACCACTAGGCTACCCTGCCACCTCTACACTCTAACCACTAGGCTACCCTGCCACCTCTACACTCTAACCACTAGGCTACCCTGCCACCTCTACACTCTAACCACTAGGCTACCCTGCCACCTCTACACTCTAACCACTAGACTACCCTGCCACCTCTACACTCTAACCACTAGGCTACCCTGCCACCTCTACACTCTAACCACTAGGCTACCCTGCCACCTCTACACTCTAACCACTAGGCTACCCTGCCACCTCTACACTCTAACCACTAGACTACCCTGCCACCTCTACACTCTAACCACTAGGCTACCCTGCCACCTCTACACTCTAACCACTAGGCTACCCTGCCACCTCTACACTCTAACCACTAGGCTACCCTGCCACCTCTACACTCTAACCACTAGGCTACCCTGCCACCTCTACACTCTAACCACTAGGCTACCCTGCCACCTCTACACTCTAACCACTAGGCTACCCTGCCGCCTCTACACTCTAACCACTAGGCTACCCTGCCACCTCTACACTCTAACCACTAGGCTACCCTGCCACCTCTACACTCTAACCACTAGGCTACCCTGCCACCTCTACACTCTAACCACTAGGCTACCCTGCCACCTCTACACTCTAACCACTAGGCTACCCTGCCACCTCTACACTCTAACCACTAGGCTACCCTGCCACCTCTACACTCTAACCACTAGGCTACCCTGCCACCTCTACACTCTAACCACTAGGCTACCCTGCCACCTCTACACTCTAACCACTAGGCTACCCTGCCACCTCTACACTCTAACCACTAGGCTACCCTGCCGCCTCTACACTCTAACCACTAGGCTACCCTGCCACCTCTACACTCTAACCACTAGGCTACCCTGCCGCCTCTACACTCTAACCACTAGGCTACCCTGCCGCCTCTACACTCTAACCACTAGGCTACCCTGCCGCCTCTACACTCTAACCACTAGGCTACCCTGCCACCTCTACACTCTAACCACTAGGCTACCCTGCCACCTCTACACTCTAACCACTAGGCTACCCTGCCACCTCTACACTCTAACCACTAGGCTACCCTGCCACCTCTACACTCTAACCACTAGGCTACCCTGCCACCTCTACACTCTAACCACTAGACTACCCTGCCACCTCTACACTCTAACCACTAGGCTACCCTGCCACCTCTACACTCTAACCACTAGGCTACCCTGCCACCTCTACACTCTAACCACTAGGCTACCCTGCCACCTCTACACTCTAACCACTAGACTACCCTGCCACCTCTACACTCTAACCACTAGGCTACCCTGCAGCCTCTACACTCTAACCACTAGGCTACCCTGCCGCCTCTACACTCTAACCACTAGGCTACCCTGCCGCCCTACACTCTAACCACTAGGCTACCTGCCACCTCTACACTATAACCACTAGGCTACCTGTCTCCCCTACACTCTAACCACTAGGCTACCTGCCACCTCTACACTCTAACCACTAGGCTACCCTGCCACCTCTACACTCTAACCACTAGGCTACCCTGCCACCTCTACACTCTAACCACTAGGCTACCCTGCCACCTCTACACTCTAACCACTAGGCTACCCTGCCACCTCTACACTCTAACCACTAGGCTACCCTGCCACCTCTACACTCTAACCACTAGACTACCCTGCCACCTCTACACTCTAACCACTAGGCTACCCTGCCAGCCTCTACACTCTAACCACTAGGCTACCCTGCCGCCTCTACACTCTAACCACTAGGCTACCCTGCCACCTCTACACTCTAACCACTAGGCTACCCTGCCACCTCTACACTCTAACCACTAGGCTACCTGCCACCTCTACACTCTAACCACTAGGCTACCCTGCCACCTCTACACTCTAACCACTAGGCTACCCTGCCACCTCTACACTCTAACCACTAGGCTACCCTGCCACCTCTACACTCTAACCACTAGGCTACCCTGCCACCTCTACACTCTAACCACTAGGCTACCCTGCCACCTCTACACTCTAACCACTAGGCTACCCTGCCACCTCTACACTCTAACCACTAGGCTACCCTGCCACCTCTACACTCTAACCACTAGGCTACGCTGCCACCTCTACACTCTAACCACTAGGCTACCCTGCCTCCTCTACACTCTAACCACTAGACTACCCTGCCGCCTCTACACTCTAACCACTAGACTACCCTGCCACCTCTACACTCTAACCACTAGGCTACCCTGCCACCTCTACACTCTAACCACTAGGCTACCCTGCCACCTCTACACTCTAACCACTAGGCTACCCTGCCACCTCTACACTCTAACCACTAGGCTACCCTGCCACCTCTACACTCTAACCACTAGGCTACCCTGCCACCTCTACACTCTAACCACTAGGCTACCCTGCCACCTCTACACTCTAACCACTAGGCTACCCTGCCACCTCTACACTCTAACCACTAGGCTACCCTGCCACCTCTACACTCTAACCACTAGGCTACCCTGCCACCTCTACACTCTAACCACTAGGCTACCCTGCCACCTCTACACTCTAACCACTAGGCTACCCTGCCACCTCTACACTCTAACCACTAGGCTACCCTGCCACCTCTACACTCTAACCACTAGGCTACCCTGCCACCTCTACACTCTAACCACTAGGCTACCCTGCCACCTCTACACTCTAACCACTAGGCTACCCTGCCACCTCTACACTCTAACCACTAGGCTACCCTGCCACCTCTACACTCTAACCACTAGGCTACCCTGCCACCTCTACACTCTAACCACTAGGCTACCCTGCCACCTCTACACTCTAACCACTAGGCTACCCTGCCACCTCTACACTCTAACCGCTAGGCTACCCTGCCACCTCTACACTCTAACCGCTAGGCTACCCTGCCACCTCTACACTCTAACCGCTAGGCTACCCTGCCACCTCTACACTCTAACCGCTAGGCTACCCTGCCACATCTACACTCTAACCGCTAGGCTACCCTGCCACCTCTACACTCTAACCGCTAGACTACCCTGCCACCTCTACACTCTAACCACTAGGCTACCCTGCCGCCTCTACACTCTAACCGCTAGGCTACCCTGCCGCCTCTACACTCTAACCACTAGGCTACCCTGCCGCCTCTACACTCTAACCACTAGGCTACCCTGCCGCCTCTACACTCTAACCACTAGGCTACCCTGCCGCCTCTACACTCTAACCACTAGGCTACCCTGCCGCCTCTACACTCTAACCACTAGGCTACCCTGCCGCCTCTACACTCTAACCACTAGGCTACCCTGCCGCCTCTACACTCTAACCACTAGGCTACCCTGCCACCTCTACACTCTAACCACTAGGCTACCCTGCCACCTCTACACTCTAACCACTAGGCTACCCTGCCACCTCTACACTCTAACCACTAGGCTACCCTGCCACCTCTACACTCTAACCACTAGGCTACCCTGCCACCTCTACACTCTAACCACTAGGCTACCCTGCCACCTCTACACTCTAACCACTAGGCTACCCTGCCACCTCTACACTCTAACCACTAGGATACCCTGCCACCTCTACACTCTAACCGCTAGGCTACCCTGCCACCTCTACACTCTAACCGCTAGGCTACCCTGCCACCTCTACACTCTAACCGCTAGGCTACCCTGCCACCTCTACACTCTAACCGCTAGACTACCCTGCCACCTCTACACTCTAACCACTAGGCTACCCTGCCGCCTCTACACTCTAACCACTAGGCTACCCTGCCACCTCTACCCTCTAACCACTAGGCTACCCTGCCACCTCTACACTCTAACCACTAGGCTACGCTGCCACCTCTACACTCTAACCACTAGGCTACCCTGCCTCCTCTACACTCTAACCACTAGACTACCCTGCCGCCTCTACACTCTAACCACTAGACTACCCTGCCACCTCTACACTCTAACCACTAGGCTACCCTGCCGCCTCTACACTCTAACCACTACGCTACCCTGCCACCTCTACACTCTAACCACTAGGCTACCCTGCCGCCTCTACACTCTAACCACTAGACTACCCTGCCACCTCTACACTCTAACCACTAGGCTACCCTGCCACCTCTACACTCTAACCACTAGGCTACCCTGCCACCTCTACACTCTAACCACTAGGCTACCCTGCCACCTCTATACTCTAACCACTAGGCTACCCTGCCACCTCTACACTCTAACCACTAGGCTACCCTGCCACCTCTACACTCTAACCACTAGGCTACCCTGCCACCTCTACACTCTAACCACTAGGCTACCCTGCCACCTCTACACTCTAACCACTAGGCTACCCTGCCACCTCTACACTCTAACCACTAGGCTACCCTGCCACCTCTACACTCTAACCACTAGGCTACCCTGCCACCTCTACACTCTAACCACTAGGCTACCCTGCCACCTCTACACTCTAACCGCTAGGCTACCCTGCCACCTCTACACTCTAACCGCTAGGCTACCCTGCCACCTCTACACTCTAACCGCTAGGCTACCCTGCCACCTCTACACTCTAACCGCTAGACTACCCTGCCACCTCTACACTCTAACCGCTAGGCTACCCTGCCGCCTCTACACTCTAACCACTAGGCTACCCTGCCACCTCTACCCTCTAACCACTAGGCTACCCTGCCACCTCTACACTCTAACCACTAGGCTACGCTGCCACCTCTACACTCTAACCACTAGGCTACCCTGCCACCTCTACACTCTAACCACTAGACTACCCTGCCGCCTCTACACTCTAACCACTAGACTACCCTGCCACCTCTACACTCTAACCACTAGGCTACCCTGCCGCCTCTACACTCTAACCAATACGCTACCCTGCCACCTCTACAGTCTAACCACTAGGCTACCCTGCCGCCTCTACACTCTAACCACTAGACTACCCTGCCACCTCTACACTCTAACCACTAGGCTACCTTGCCACCTCTACACTCTAACCACTAGGCTACCCTGCCACCTCTACACTCTAACCACTAGACTACCCTGCCACCTCTACACTCTAACCACTAGGCTACCCTGCCACCTCTACACTCTAACCACTAGACTACCCTGCCACCTCTACACTCTAACCACTAGGCTACCCTGCCACCTCTACACTCTAACCACTAGACTACCCTGCCACCTCTACACTCTAACCACTAGACTACCCTGCCACCTCTACACTCTAACCACTAGGCTACCCTGCCACCTCTACACTCTAACCACTAGGCTACCCTGCCACCTCTACACTCTAACCACTAGGCTACCCTGCCACCTCTACACTCTAACCACTAGGCTACCCTGCCACCTCTACACTCTAACCACTAGGCTACCCTGCCACCTCTACACTCTAACCACTAGGCCACCCTGCCACCTCTACACTCTAACCACTAGGCTACCCTGCCACCTCTACACTCTAACCACTAGGCTACCCTGCCACCTCTACACTCTAACCACTAGGCTACCCTGCCGCCTCTACACTCTCACCACTAGGCTACCCTGCCACCTCTACACTCTAACCACTAGGCTACCCTGCCGCCTCTACACTCTAACCACTAGGCTACCCTGCCGCCTCTACACTCTAACCACTAGGCTACCCTGCCACCTCTACACTCTAACCACTAGACTACCCTGCCGCCCCATAAAGTTGAAGCCAACATTGTGTCCTCCTCATTAGTGGTTTTACCGTAACGGAGAATCACAACACCCTTCAATTGAAGCAGCGGGAAAACAAATGAAAATGTTTCACAAAAACAGATTAAAAAAAATATTATTTATAAGAGAACTTATAAATTGGCTTCAATAATTGCCACAACTTTTTAAATCACCAAGTTGAGGAAATGTGTTTTTTTTTCAGGTTGAACTATGCTAGTACTGAGCTCCGAATTCAAGCTCAAGAAAGATACTTCAAGCCCCTTGTATTGCTTTTGTTGTTGTAGTATATCCCCCCCCCAAAAAAAAAAAATATATATATATGCACCAGATGATATTGTATATAAACCCACTAGACTATGTAATTTGTTGTCATTATTTCTACATGAATTAACAGGAAGAAGGTTGGGTGTTTCGCAACTGTCTATCTCACACAATTCACACGCAGTAGACTCTGTCCAAAAAACCCCACATACGTGCCAACAAAAAAGACCACGTGAAAACATGAAGTCATTACCCTGATGCATGAAAACATGAAGTCATTACCTTGATGCTTTCTCTGTTAAATCTAGCGAGACCCTGCAGTAAATCAAGCAGACTACAACAGAGGATCAACATAAAGTCACAAGGGATGTTAGATCCAACGTGGATCCAGGCGCAACTGTCTTCACCTGCATAACGAATGATACACCAAAGTATTCTGGACATTTCCTCTCAAACACCTTCTTTCCCGCACTTTGACTTTTTTTTACATAAATTCCTTCCTGGATCAGATGATAATGTGGGAAAATATCACAGCATAACTAATCAGCTGGACACCAAATGCACATCCAACAAGTATTGTGCTTATTGGAGAACCACATTTATGTCGTTATCAATTATAGTTTTTAAGAATCAAGGTAATGTGACTGCTTCAGTTAGAAGCATTTTGGGTTTGCAATGCACACATTATTTTGGATTTGTGTGAGCAGGAAAGCTGTTTTCCACCCTGTAACATAAGGAGACATGAAATGTTATGTAGTTACAATGCATTTACAACATTTATTTACAAAAAACTGTCCATATAGCTACATCTTAATGCAATGACTACTGATTATTATCAATGGCTGATTTATGATTTTAATTTAATAAGTCAGTTAATTACAAATTCTTATTTACAATGAGGGCCTAACATGGCCAAACCAAGAAACCGGGACAATTATGTGCCACCCTATGAGACTCCCAATCATGGCCAGATGTGATACAGCCTGGATTTGAACCAGGTACTGCAGTGACGCCTCTAGCACTGAGATGCAGTGCCTTAGATTGCTGCACCACTCGGGAGCCCCTTAAGAACAGCTGCAACAAGTTGTCCAGTGTAGGAAATCCTCACTGGTACCCTAGTAAATAGAATGACCCAGACATTGCACTACTTTTGACAAGCGTCGTATAGGCCCTAACTAGTGAATAGAGTGGCGTTTGTCACTCACCCTGTGTATTGTATCTATAAGGAGAACCATATGTGCCATAATGCAATCATGCAGGCTGATAATACAATGATAGCCACGGTGGAAGCAGAAAGGGCAGAAGGAGGCTCGGGGTCTGAGCTGAAGAATCAATGTTGATCAGTGTAGCTTCCCCCTGTCACTCACTGGGCAGTTATCTCTCCACATCCTTTCATTCACTCACTGCAGCAGACCGCTCTCTACCTAGCCTGCATGGCCCCGTGGATATGTAAGCATCAACATCCACTCTCCATACAAAACAACAACACCATGCTGCCCTCTCTTGGTCAGATCAACTGTCATAAGGAGTCATGAGAATGATGATTTGAGAACCCTAGTCCTCTGCTGAAAAAATAACTGCTTAGAACCATTTCCGTGTTCCGTACTTCCATCCTTCCTATTGATTTATACATCTTCATCTTCGGAGGGAGGGAGGTAGATGTAGATGAGGAAGGATGTGAACGAGGAGGAGGAAGACGAGGAGGAGGTGAACGAGGAGGAGGAAGACGAGGAAGGAGGTGAACGAGGAGGAGGAAGATGAGGAAGGAGGTGAACGAGGAGGAGGAAGACGAGGAAGGAGGTGAACGAGGAGGAGGAAGATGAGGAAGGAGGTGGACGAGGAGGAGGAAGACGAGGAGGAGGCAGGAGGTGAACGAGGAGGAGGAAGACGAGGAGGAGATGCGAAAAGTATTTTTTTTACCCTGTCTGTGAAGTTTGACTTAACTTTGGTTGCCATTACAGGAAGAGATATCTGACTCAAGGAACTGTCCCAAATAGCACCATATGCCCTATCCAGTCCCATATGGGCCCTGGGCAACAGTACTGTACTACACAGTGAATGAGGAGCCATTTGGGACACAACCAAGGGACTGAATCACTGCCACTCTGCACTTGTTACACACCAACATTTCACAAGTCCTGGGGATTCACTGTGTGTGTGTGTGTGTGTGTGTGTGTGTGTGTGTGTGTGTGTGTGTGTGTGTGTGTGTGTGTGTGTGTGTGTGTGTGTGTGTGTGTGTGTGGTAATGATGTTCCCTACTGCTGTCCAGGGAGAGGGATAATTACTGGTTATGATCACGGAGAAACAACTAGAGTGCCTCCATCCCTTCATCCCTCCATCCCTTCATCCCTCCATTCCTCCAGCCCTTCATCCCTCCGTCCCTTCATCCCTCCATTCCTCCAACCCTTTCATCCCTCCATTCCTCCATCCCTTCATCCCTCCATCCCTTCATCCCTCCATTCCTCCATCCCTTCATCCCTCCATCCCTTCATCCCTTCATTCCTCCATCCCTCCATCCCTCCATCCCTTCATCCCTCCATTCCTCCATCCCCCCCATCCCTCCATCCCTCCATCCCTCCATTCCTCCATCCCTCCATCCCTCTTTCCCCCCATCGCTCCATCCCTCCATCCCTCTTTCCCCCCCATCGCTCCATCCTAGACACAGCTTCTGTTAGTTTGACACACATAAAGAGAGAGAGAGAGAATGATTAAACAAGCATCTTGCCTCCCTGTGTCCTTTGGAGAGAGATTGTCCACTGACCAGAGTGAGAAATATGGAGACGTGTTGGTGCATTCTAAAGATGTGTCAAGTCCTGACAGGATCCAGTGGGAAAAAAAGAGGGAGAGGAGGATGGATATGGTTGAGAAAAAACTGTTAGAGGATAGGAGAGGATGGACAGCAGTTTCTGGGGATGAGATGTTGGAGGAGAGGAGAGGATGGACAGCAGTGTCTGGGGATGGGATGTTTAAGGAGAAGATGGACAACAGTGTCTGGGGATGAGATGTTAGAGGATAGGAGAGGATGGACATCAGTGTCTGGGGAGGAGATATTAGAGGATAGGAGAGGATGGACAGCAGTGTCTGGGGGGGAGATGTTAGAGGATAGGAGAGGATGGACAGCAGTGTCTGGGGAGGAGATGATAGAGGAGAGGATGGACAGCAGTGTCTGGGGAGGAGATGTTGGAGGAGAGGAGAGGATGGACAGCAGTGTCTGGGGAGGAGATGTTAGAGGAGAGGATGGACAGCAGTGTCTGGGGAGGAGATGTTAGAGGAGAGGATGGACAGCAGTGTCTGGGGAGGAGATGTTAGAGGAGAGGATGGACAGCAGTGTCTGGGGATGAGATGTTAGAGGATAGGAGAGAAGAGGATGGACAGCAGTGTCTGGGGAGGAGATGTTAGAGGAGAGGAGAGGATGGACAGCAGTGTCTGGGGAGGAGATGTTAGAGGAGAGGAGAGGATGGACAGCAGTGTCTGGGGAGGATATGTTAGAGGAGAGGAGAGAAGAGGATGAACAGCAGTGTCTGGGGAGGAGATGTTAGAGGAGAGGAGAGAAGAGGATGAACAGCAGTGTCTGGGGAGGAGATGTTAGAGGAGAGGAGAGAAGAGGATGGACAGCAGTGTCTGGGGATGAGATGATAGAGGATAGGAGAGGATGGACAGCAGTGTCTGGGGATGAGATGATAGAGGATAGGAGAGGAGAGGATGGACAGCAGTGTCTGGGGATGAGATGTTAGAGGATACGAGAGGATGGACAGCAGTGTCTGGGGATGAGATGAAAGAGGATAGGAGAGGAGAGGATGGACAGCAGTGTCTGGGGATGAGATGTTGGAGGAAGGAGAGGAGAGGATGGACAGCAGTGTCTGGGGATGAGATGTTGGAGGAGAGGAGAGGATGGACAGCAGTGTCTGGGGTGGAGATGTTAGAGGAGAGGAGAGAAGAGGGTGGAAAGCAGTGTCTGGGGATGAGATGTTAGAGGATAGGAGAGCATGGACAGCAGTGTCTGGGGATGAGATGATAGAGGATAGGAGAGGATGGACAGCAGTGTCTGGGGATGAGATGATAGAGGATAGGAGAGGATGGACAGCAGTGTCTGGGGATGAGATGATAGAGGATAGGAGAGGAGAGGATGGACAGCAGAGTCTGGGGATGAGATGTTAGAGGATAGGAGAGGATGGACAGCAGTGTCTGGGGATGAGATGAAAGAGGATAGGAGAGGAGAGGATGGACAGCAGTGTCTGGGGATGAGATGTTGGAGGAGAGGAGAGGATGGACAGCAGTGTCTGGGGATGAGATGTTGGAGGATAGGAGAGGATGGACAGCAGTGTCTGGGGTGGAGATGTTGGAGGAGAGGAGAGGATGGACAGCAGTGTCTGGGGAGGAGATGTTAGAGGAGAGGATGGACAGCAGTGTCTGGGGAGGAGATGATAGAGGATAGGAGAGGAGAGGATGGACAGCAGTGTCTGGGGATGAGATGTTAGAGGATAGGAGAGGACGGACAGCAGTGTCTGGGGATGAGATGATAGAGGATAGGAGAGGAGAGGATGGACAGCAGTGTCTGGGGATGAGATGTTGGAGGAGAGAAGAGGACGGACAGCAGTGTCTGGGGATGAGATGTTAGAGGATAGGAGAGAAGAGGATGGACAGCAGTGTCTGGGGAGGAGATGTTAGAGGAGAGGAGAGGATGGACAGCAGTGTCTGGGGAGGAGATGTTAGAGGAGAGGAGAGGATGGACAGCAGTGTCTGGGGAGGAGATGTTGGAGGAGAGGATAGGATGGACAGCAGTGTCTGGGGAGGAGATGTTAGAGGAGAGGAGAGGATGGACAGCAGTGTCTGGGGAGGAGATGTTAGAGGAGAGGAGAGGATGGACAGCAGTGTCTGGGGAGGAGATGTTCGAGGAGAGGAGAGAAGAGGATGGACAGCAGTGTCTGGGGAGGAGATGTTAGAGGAGAGGAGAGGAGAGGAGAGGACGGACAGCAGTGTCTGGGGAGGAGATGTTAGAGGAGTGGGGAGAAGAGGATGGACAGCAGTGTCTGGTGAGGAGATTTTAGAGGAGAGGAGAGAAGAGGATGGACAGCAGTGTCTGGGGAGGAGATGTTAGAGGAGAGGAGAGGATGGACAGCAGTGTCTGGGGAGGAGATGTTGGAGGAGAGGATAGGATGGACAGCAGTGTCTGGGGAGGAGATGTTAGAGGAGAGGAGAGGATGGACAGCAGTGTCTGGGGAGGAGATGTTAGAGGAGAGGAGAGGATGGACAGCAGTGTCTGGGGAGGAGATGTTCGAGGAGAGGAGAGAAGAGGATGGACAGCAGTGTCTGGGGAGGAGATGTTAGAGGAGAGGAGAGAAGAGGATGAAAGGCAGTGTCTGGGGAGGAGATGTTAGAGGAGAGGAGAGAAGAGGATGGACAGCAGTGTCTGGGGATGAGATGTTAGAGGATAGGAGAGCATGGACAGCAGTGTCTGGGGATGAGATGATAGAGGATAGGAGAGGATGGACAGCAGTGTCTGGGGATGAGATGATAGAGGATAGGAGAGGATGGACAGCAGTGTCTGGGGATGAGATGATAGAGGATAGGAGAGGAGAGGACGGACAGCAGTGTCTGGGGAGGAGATGTTAGAGGAGTGGAGAGAAGAGGATGGACAGCAGTGTCTGGGGAGGAGATGTTAGAGGAGAGGAGAGAAGAGGATGAAAGGCAGTGTCTGGGGAGGAGATGTTAGAGGAGAGGAGAGAAGAGGATGGACAGCAGTGTCTGGGGATGAGATGTTAGAGGATAGGAGAGCATGGACAGCAGTGTCTGGGGATGAGATGATAGAGGATAGGAGAGGATGGACAGCAGTGTCTGGGGATGAGATGATAGAGGATAGGAGAGGATGGACAGCAGTGTCTGGGGATGAGATGATAGAGGATAGGAGAGGAGAGGATGGACAGCAGTGTCTGG
The DNA here is from genome assembly GCF_034236695.1 of Oncorhynchus nerka. Taxonomy (NCBI): domain Eukaryota; kingdom Metazoa; phylum Chordata; class Actinopteri; order Salmoniformes; family Salmonidae; genus Oncorhynchus; species Oncorhynchus nerka. Next base: position 8,054,167 of record NC_088400.1, read on the forward strand.
GGATGAGATGTTAGAGGATAGGAGAGGATGGACAGCAGTGTCTGGGGATGAGATGAAAGAGGATAGGAGAGGAGAGGATGGACAGCAGTGTCTGGGGATGAGATGTTGGAGGAGAGGAGAGGATGGACAGCAGTGTCTGGGGATGAGATGATAGAGGATAGGAGAGGATGGAAAGCAGTGTCTGGGGATGAGATGATAGAGGATAGGAGAGGAGAGGATGGACAGCAGTGTCTGGGGATGAGATGTTAGAGGATAGGAGAGGATGGATAGGAGAGGATGGACAGCAGTGTCTGGGGATGAGATGATAGAGGATAGGAGAGGATGGACAGCAGTGTCTGGGGATGAGATGAAAGAGGATAGGAGAGGAGAGGATGGACAGCAGTGTCTGGGGATGAGATGATAGAGGATAGGAGAGGATGGACAGCAGTGTCTGGGGATGAGATGAAAGAGGATAGGAGAGGAGAGGATGGACAGCAGTGTCTGGGGATGAGATGTTGGAGGAGAGGAGAGGATGGACAGCAGTGTCTGGGGATGAGATGATAGAGAAGAGGATGGATATGGTAGAGAAAAGACTGTTAGAGGATAGGAGAGGATGGACAGCAGTGTCTGGGGATGAGATGATAGAGGATAGGAGAGGAGAGGAGAGGATAGACAGCAGTGTCTGGGGATGAGATGTTGCAGGAGAGGAAAGGATGGACAGCAGTGTCTGGGGATGAGATGTTGGAGGAGAGGAGAGGATGGACAGCAGTGTCTGGGGATGAGATGTTGGAGGAGAGGAGAGGATGGACAGCAGTGTCTGGGGATGGGATGTTAGAGGAGAGGATGGACAGCAGTGTCTGGGGAGGAGATGTTGGAGAAGAGGAGAGGATGGACAGCAGTGTCTGGGGATGAGATGTTAGAGGAGAAGATGGACAACAGTGTCTGGGGATGAGATGTTAGAGGAGAAAATGGACAACAGTGTCTGGGGAGGAGATGTTGGAGGAGAGGAGAGGATGGACAACAGTGTCTGGGAATGAGATGATAAAGGAGAGGAGAAGATGGACAACAGTGTCTGGGGATGAGATGTTAGAGGAGAAGATGGACAACAGTGTCTGGGGATGAGATGTTTGTGTTAATTTTTCTGTCCCAGATCAATTCTATATTTGGAGATATTGGTGTGTTGGTGTTTGTGTCCCTGAGCAATTCAACTTTTGGAGAAATTGGTGTGTTAATAATGTTTGTGATAACTGTTATCAATTCTACTAACACAACAGTCCTAATAATCACTGGGAGAAGCAGCAATTCTACTAACACAGCTGTGTTAATAATAACATAGACAACGTGGTTAAGTGGATGATGATGATAGCAACTTATTATTGAACGTGTGCATTTATCTAATTTATTCACAGCAATGACGTTTTTTACCATTTGAATAATTGAAGTTCCGCTGGAAAAATGTAACCATAGCGATATTGAGAATAACAATACACCTCTTCAATGTCACTCTTCACAAAAAAGAAAGCTGCACAGGGAATGGACAGGCAGCTAATGCAGTCATGTACTGGTCTCAGTATCCCAGGCAGCTAATGCAGTCATGTACTGGTCTCAGTATCCCAGGCAGCTAATGCAGTCATGTCCTGGTCTCAGTATCCCAGGCAGCTAATGCAGTCATGTCCTGGTCTCAGTATCCCAGGCAGCTAATGCAGTCATGTACTGGTCTCCGTATCCCAGGCAGCTAATGCAGTCATGTCCTGGTCTCAGTATCCCAGGCAGCTAATGCAGTCATGTCCTGGTCTCAGTGTCTCAGTATCCCAGGCAGCTAATGCAGTCATGTCCTGGTCTCAGTGTCTCAGTATCCCAGGCTCATGGTTCAGTCATGTCCTGGTCTCAGTGTCTCAGTATCCCAGGCAGCTAATGCAGTCATGTCCTGGTCTCAGTGTATCAATATCCCAGGCTCATGGTACAGTTGTGTCCTGTTCTCGGTATCCAAGGCTCATGGTACAGTTGTGTCCTGGTCTCAGTGTCTCAGTATCCCAGGCTGATGGTTCAGTTGTGTCCTGGTCTCAGTGTCTCAGTATCCCAGGCTCATGGTACAGTTGTGTCCTGGTCTCAGTGTCTCAGTATCCCAGGCTCATGGTACAGTTGTGTCCTGGTCTCAGTGTCTCAGTATCCCAGGCTCATGGTACAGTTGTGTCCTGGTCTCAGTGTCTCAGTATCCCAGGCTCATGGTACAGTTGTGTCCTGGTCTCAGTATCCCAGGCTGATGGTTCAGTTGTGTCCTGGTCTCAGTGTCTCAGTATCCCAGGCACATGGTACAGTTGTGTCCTGATCTCAGTATCCCAGGCTGATGGTTCAGTTTTGTCCTGATCTCAATATCCCAGGCACATGGTACAGTTGTGTCCTGATCTCAGTATCCCAGGCTGATGGTTCAGTTTTGTCCTGATCTCAATATCCCAGGCACATGGTACAGTTGTGTCCTGATCTCAGTATCCCAGGCTGATGGTTCAGTTGTGTCCTGATCTCAGTATCCCAGGCTGATGGTTCAGTTGTGTCCTGGTCTCAGTGTCGCAGTATCCCAGGCTGATGGTTCAGTTGTGTCCTGATCTCAGTATCCCAGGCTGATGGTTCAGTTGTGTCCTGGTCTCAGTGTCGCAGTATCCCAGGCTCATGGTTCAGTTGTGTCCTGATCTCAGTATCCCAGGCTGATGGTTCAGTTGTGTCCTGGTCTCAGTGTCTCAGTATCCCAGGCTGATGGTTCAGTTGTGTCCTGATCTCAGTATTCCAGGCTGATGGTTCATTTGTGTCCTGGTCTCAGTGTCTCAGTATCCCAGGCTGATGGTTCAGTTGTTTCCTGATCTCAGTATCCCAGGCTGATGGTTCAGTCATGTCCTGGTCTCAGTGTCTCAGTTTCCCAGGCTGATGGTTCAGTTGTGTCCTGGTCTCAGTGTCTCAGTATCCCAGACTGATGGTTCAGTTGTGCCCTGGTCTCAGTGTCTCAGTTTCCCAGGCTGATGGTTCAGTTGTGTCCTGGTCTCAGTGTCTCAGTATCCCAGACTGATGGTTCAGTTGTGCCCTGGTCTCAGTGTCTCAGTTTCCCAGGCTGATGGTTCAGTTGTGCCGTGGTCTCAGTATCCCTGGCTGATGGTTCATTATTATTATATGTCTCTAAATGTTTTAATTAGAACAGTCAATTTCAGCGTCTCACCTAGAGTTAATGAATATGATGTGTCTTCACGTAGCTACCTCTAATGGGGGGAGGCTCTTCATTCCAACACCAGTGCATAATAGATTTGATAATGAACTGTGTTTTGGGTATATTTTATCTTGTATCGTGGTCGATGCTTGTGCTTCTGCTTGTCTTGTCTTCTCTTGGACGGCTCTGTTTTTCTCTAGCATTTATTCCTGATTACGGAGAAACAACTAGAGTGCCTCCTTCCATTCATCCCTCCATCCCTCCATCCCTCCATCCCTTCATTCCTCTATTCCTCCATCCCTTCATCCCTCCATCCCTCCATCCCTCCATTCCTCCATCCCTTCATCCCTCCATCCCTCCATCCCTTCATTCCTTCATCTCTCCATCCCTCCATCACAAAATAAACTTGAAATGTTGGTTTTGATGTTTTAGGAACTACCTAGATTAGAGCAATACGAAGCCTCAGAGAAGATAAGAGATGCAATACGAAGACTCAGAGAAGATAACAGATGCAATACGAAGACTCAGATAAGATAAGAGATGCAATACGAAGACTCAGAGAAGATAACAGATGCAATACGAAGCCTCAGAGAAGATAAGAGATGCAATACGAAGACTCAGAGAAGATAACAGATGCAATACGAAGACTCAGATAAGATAAGAGATGCAATACGAAGACTCAGATAAGATAAGAGATGCAATACGAAGACTCAGAGAAGATGAGAGATGCAATACGAAGACTCAGAGAAGATAAGAGATGCAATACGAAGACTCAGAGAAGATAAGAGATGCGATACGAAGACTCAGATAAGATAACAGATGCAATACAAAGACTAGACTGTGAAGAGACTAGGCAAAACCAGGACAACATGACAAAAAAGGGTCCCAACTCCTGCAGCTCTTTCGCACGCTGGGTCTGTACACAGCCAATGGTAGGCATCGAGGGGAATCTTAAGGTAGGTACACAGCCAATGGTAGGGATCGAGGGGACTCTTAAGGTATGTACATAGCCAATGGTAGGCATCGAGGGGACTCTTAAGGTATGTACATAGCCAATGGTAGGCGTCGAGGGGACTCTTAAGGTATGTACATAGCCAATGGTAGGCGTCGAGGGGACTCTTAAGGTAGGTACACAGCCAATGGTAGGCGTCGAGGGGACTCTTAAGGTAGGTACACAGCCAATGGTAGGCGTCGAGGGGACTCTTAAGGTATGTACACAGCCAATGGTAGGCTTCGAGGGGACTCTTAAGGTAGGTACACAGCCAATGGTAGGCGTCGAGGGGACTCTTAAGGCAGGTACACAGCCAATGGTAGGCTTCGAGGGGACTCTTAAGGTAGGTACACAGCCAATGGTAGGCGTCGAGGGGACTCTTAAGGTAGGTACACAGCCAATGGTAGGCGTCGAGGGGACTCTTAAGGTATGTACACAGCCAATGGTAGGCGTCGAGGGGACTCTTAAGGTATGTACACAGCCAATGGTAGGTGTCGAGGGGACTCTTAAGGTAGGTACACAGCCAATGGTAGGCGTCAAGGGGACTCTTAAGGTAGGTACACAGCCAATGGTAGGCGTCGAGGGGACTCATAAGGTATGTACACAGCCAATGGTAGGCGTCGAGGGGACTCTTAAGGTAGGTACACCTATTGCTCTGTTACATCCTGGGTATGTACATAGCCAATGGTAGGCGTCGAGGGGACTCTTAAGGTAGGTACACCTATAGCTCTGTTACATCCTGGGTATGTACATAGCCAATGGTAGGCGTCGAGGGGACTCTTAAGGTAGGTACACCTATAGCTCATCTCTTGGCAGTAGTACTGTAGACTACTTTATCACTGACCTCAACCCAGAGTCTCTCAGAGCGTTCACAGTCAGTCCACTGACACCCTTATCAAACCACAGCAAAAGCACAGTCTACCTGAACAGAGCAATACTCAATCATGAGGCATCAAAGCCAAAGGAACTGAGTAACATTAAGAAATGCTATAGATGGAAGGAATGTAGTTTGGAAACCTACTACAAATCAATTAGGCAACAACAACAAAACAACAAAACGTTCCACTGTAATAGTGAAGGTGTAAACCTGGCAGTAGAACATCTTAACAGTATATTTGACCTCTCAGCTTCCCTATCAAATCTAAAAATTCCCAAAAAGAAAGAGGAAGAAAATGGACAACAATGACAAATGGTTTGATGAAGAATGCAAAAATCTAAGAAAGAAATTGAGAAACATGTCCAACCAAAAACAAACCTGAGTCTACGCCTTCACTATGGTGAATCACTAAAACAATACATAAATACACTATGGAAAAAGAGGGAACAGCACATCAGAAATCAGTTCAATGTAATTGAAGAATCCAAAGACTCTAACCACTTCTGGGAAAATTGGAAAACACTAAAACAGATAACAACACAAAGAATTATCTATCCAAAATGGAGATGTATGGATAAACCACTTCTCAAGCTTCTTGGCTCTATAGCAGAGAAGAAACAGCAAACACATATACATGATCAAATACACATCTTAGAATCAACTATTAAAGACTACCAGAACCCACTGGATTCTCTAATTACCTTGAATGAGTTACAGGACAAAATGACAAAAACTCCAAGCGAAAAATGTATGTTGATGGCATCCTCAATGAAATGATCAAATATATAGGCAACAAATTCCAATTGGCTATACTTGAACTCTATAACATCATCCTCAGCTCAGGCATCTTCCCCAATATTTGGAACCGAGGACTGATCACCCCAATCCACAAAAGTGGAGGAAAATATGACCCCAATAACTACCATGGGATATGAGTCAACAGCAACCTTGGGAAAATCCTCTGCATTATCATTAACAGCAGACTCATACATTTCCAAACCAAAACAAAGGCAAAGTCTTCTCATGCTTTGTTGATTTCAAAAAAGCCTTCGACTCAATTTGGCATGAGGGTCTGCTATACAAGTTGATGGAAAGTGGTGTTTGGGGGAAAAACAAACAGCATCATAAAATCCATGTACACAAACAGAAAGTGTGAGGTTAAAAAAGTAAATGAAAACACACATTTCTTTCCACGCCTTGGAGGTGAGACAGAGATGCAGCGTAAGCCCCACCCACTTCAATTTATATACTGTATCAACAATTTGGCAAGGGCACTAGAACAGTTTGTAGCACCCGGCCTCACCCAACTAGAATCCGAAGTCAAATGTCTACTGTTTGCTGATCTGGTGCTTCTGTCCCCAACCAAGAATTGCCTACAGTAGCACCTAGATCTTCTGCACAGATTCTATCAGACAAGGGCCCTGAGAGTAAATCTCAGTAAGACAAAAACAATGGTGATCCAAATAAGGTCCAGTTGCCAGGACCACAAATACAAATTCTGTCTAGACACCGTTGTAGATTTTTTTTAAAGTGGATGTCCTAACTGACTTGCCAAAACTATAGTTCGTTAACAAGAAATTTGTGGAGTGGTTGAAAAACGAGTTTTAATGACTCCAACCAAAGTGAATGTAAACTTCCGAATTCAACTGTATATACATTTACTTTGTGCATGACACAAGTAATTTGTCCAACAATTGCTTACAGACAGATTATTTCACTTATAATTCACTGTATCACAATTCCAGTGGGTCAGAATTTGACATGCACTAAGTTGACGGTGCCTCTAAACAGCTTGGAAAATTCCAGAAAATGATGTCATGGCTTTAGATGTTTCTGATAGGCTAATTTACATAACACGAGTCAATTGGAGGTGTACCTGTGGATGTATCTCAAGGCCTACCTTCAACTCAGTGCCTCCTTGCTTGACATCATACGAAAATCTAAAGAAATCAGCCAAGACCTCAGAAAAAAAATTGTAGACCTCCACAAGTCTGGTTCATCCTCTGTATCCTAGAGATGAACGTACTTTGGTGCGAAAAGTGTAAATCAATCCCATAACAACAGCAAAGGACCTTGTGAAGATGCTGGAGGAAACAGGTACAAAAGTATTTTGGAACTTCTGTGAGTGTAATGTTAACTGTTAATTTTTATTGTTTACTTCACTTTTGTATACTTTCTACTTCACTTGCTTTCCTATGCCAAGAAAGCCCCTTGAATTGAATTGAATTGAATTGAGAGAGAGTGAGAGAGAGAGAGAGAGAGAGAGAGAGAGAGAGAGAGAGGGGGGGAGAGAGAGACAACGAGAGAGAGAGAGAGAGAGAGAGAGAGAAAGAAATGAGAGAGAGACAGACAGACACACAGACAGACAGACAGACAGACAGACAGACAGACAGACAGACAGACAGACAGACAGACAGACAGACAGACAGACAGACAGACAGACAGACAGACAGACAGACAGACAGACAGACAGAGAGATGGGATAGAGACAGAGAGAGAGCGAGACAGAGAGAGACAGACAGAGATAGAGGGAGTATGAGACCGACAGACATGCAGAGAGAGAGAGAGACAGAGAGAGAGAGAGACAGATATACAGGCAGAGAGAGAGATCAGAGAGTGAGACAGAGAGACAGACAGATAGAGAGACAGAGAGTGAGACAGACAGACATATATACAGAGAGATGCAGATAGAGATAGAGAGAGATAGACAGCTAGAGAGAGAAAGACACAGACAGACATACAGAGAGATGCAGAGAGCAACAGACAGACAGAGAGACAGACGGACAACATTTCTGACAAAATGTAAAAAATATAAAACAATTAGAGAGTGTAATTTCCCTAAATTTGAAACTCTTATTCAAGGTTTCAAAGACCTCTCTGATGACAACAGGCTACCAGTCCTGGTGGGGGAGGACTCAGAGAGATGTGGGTTGGCAGCGCACTACATTGCTGCCTGCCATAAAACGAGGGACAGTGTCTGACAGACCAACCAACCTGCACATGTCCTTGATGCCATTGTTATTGTCCATTGTATGGTTATTTTGACCCTTGGTTATTGTTGATACTGTTGCCCTGTTGACAATTTTGATTCTTATTATCTTAATATTGTAGATATCCGAAGTAAGAAGACAGACAGACAGACAGACAGACAGACAGACAGACAGACAGACAGACAGACAGACAGACAGACAGACAGACAGACAGACAGACAGACAGAGATAATTAAATGACCATAGTCGTGCTGAGAGCCAGTGGTAAATGAGGCATCATTGTGCAGTAATTTAGTGGAAACAAAATGAGATTTACAGGGTGTGTTGAAATGGACCTGCTAACCATCACTATTCATTATCAAGGACAAATCTTATTTATTTACGTGAAGGCAGACTGAGACTGAGAGATTGAAATAATGTCTGGTGACTGCTTTGGTTGTTTCCAGGGTAATCTGTCATGTGCACGCCATCTAAAACATGGACATTCAATTAAAGGATGCTAATGTCTACATTACTGCAAGGACAATAAATGACTGTGTTTGTCGTATGGGAAAGAACACATAGTTACCAGCAAAAGATATAACACCGCTAAGGGATTTATTTTCTGCACTATAAACGGAGCTATATGGTACAAACTCAAAGTGGTTCAACCTCTGATGACATCAGATGGAGCCTGAGGTCAGATCTAGGGGTTAGGGGTCAGATCTAGGTTTTAGGCATCACATCTAGGGGTTAGGGGTCAGATCTAGGGGTTAGGGGTCAGATCTAGGGGGTTAGGGGTCAGATCTAGGGGTTAGGGATCAGATCTAGGTATTAGGCATCACATCTAGGGGTTAGGGTTCAGATCTAGGGGTTAGGGGTCAGATCTAGGGGTTAGGCATCACATCTAGTGGTTATGGGTCAGATCTAGGGGTTAGGGGTCAGATCTAGGGGTTAGGGGTCAGATCTAGGGGTTAGGGGTCAGATCTAGGTGTTAGGCATCACATCTAGGAGTTAGGCGTCAAATCTAGGGGTTAGGGGTCAGATCTAGGGGTTAGGGGTCAGATCCAGGATCAAAGACAGATCTAGTATCAAGATCTGCTGTTGGAGCTCATTAACGTTTAAGGAGCTAAATAACAAGGCTATACTAACTGTGATACTGATCTAAAGGTACAGTATTACCATAACTTAATATATATGCAATGACACCCATAATATACTATTTATTTAATTTAATTAAAAAACATTTTCTTCTTTTTTAAATTCAAATTCCCACAGAAAGAGGTTGACATGTCCAATCAATTGATCCCAAGGTGTTGTCTGACAGGTCTAGCAACATCTCCCCTCTTCTCCCCAGCCCCCCTCCGGCTCAGTGCAGGCAGGCTGCTGATGTGCCATCCCTTCTCTAGGCTCCCATCTCCTCCAGGCTGACCCTTCCCTCAATTAGTCCCTCGTCTGGGTGCCCTGGCTGTGTGGACGAGATCGTCCCTGCTCCCCTGGTTCCCTGACTCGGAGGACCATCCAGAGGGGGCATCTGGCTGCGATGCACCCCAGGCCATGCTATCTGAGGCGGGGGCGCATCGCCGGGCACTTCATGGATGGCTCACTGTCTCTCACCGACAGCTTGTCGTTTATCAACGCTAGGCAGTGGCGTCAGGTGGGAACATGATTCATTTCACTTCACCATTTTCAGAAATAAGCCCTATAAATCATCGTAACGCCTCGCTTGTGCAAGTTTTGTTGTGGCCACATGACAAATCTTTACCACATCCGTACTGCCTGGTTCGCCTGGCTCACATCAGAGAGGCCGACAAGGGGGGAGGGGGGGGGCTAACATCCTTCCAAACATCTTCACACTGGAGACTCTTTTAATAAATACCCTTCTGCGATTAATAACCCAGCACATTTTAAAGGAAGAGAGGCATTCTGAATGATGAAGAGAGATTATGTACAAGTCCTTTTAAAAACACGGACGCCCCCTTCACCTTCTATTTTCTCTCCAGTGTCACTTCAACGGTGATGCGCCTGTCCATATTTGCCGTCGCCAAATGGAACCCTATGCCCTACTTAGAGTGCACTATGATAAGGCTCTGGTCAAAAGTAGATCACCCGTATAGAGAATAGGGTGCCATTTGGGACGTATCCCCCTTTTGTATGAAGGGGATTGGAGACATCAAGTGATGTAGGATGGATGTGTCTGTATCTGTCAGTGCAAAATGCTAAATAAAGTTTATTAACAGTGAGAGGGAACAGATCACATCTCATATGTCAGAGGTCACAAGGACACTTTGGGGGCGATGAGTGGCAGTCTGCCAACTTGTCAGCCTAGTTTTATATGAATTGAATGAATCCGGTCGACTGTATTTTATCTTCCATTTAAAATGTTCAAGTTAAACAGGTTGAACTTCATGTAACAAAAAATGTTTTTTAAAAAGTGTATAATTGAAGTTGCGCGTCTCTGCAGAAATGAGTCATTTAACATTTTTTATTTTTTACTTAACTTCATCTTCCTCTTGAGACCTTTTTTACACTCCTTTTTTACTCGATGATAATCGAGTTAATTAAAGTAATTGACTTTCAAATTAATCTCAGATCATGAACAAGTGAAGGTACTTATCCTCACAAAGTATCACTGGAGTTGATAGATGAAAACGTTCTGTTCTTTAAGTATCTCTACGTCTGTTGGCCCTGTATTAAAACATGTGGCCCAAATGGCACCCTATTCCCTATTTAGTGCCCTGCATTTGATCAGGTCCTATATGTTTCTGATGAAAAATAGTGCACTACATAGGGAATAGGGTGCCGTTTAAGACACACAGTTTTATGATGGATTAGTGGTGTATTGTTCAGATAAAACTAATATGTATTAACTTCCAGTAACAAAGGGTTTATCTTCCTCGATCACAAGCTGGTATTCAGACTCCATCTTGCGTCCTCTGTCTTTAAAACACACGTGGGTCGCCCTCTACGACGTCTACAGAGCCACTTGGACTTTAGGTCTTGTCTGTATTGTGTGTGTGTGTGTTTGGAGGGGGGGGGGGTTCATTTGGAAACAAGGGAATTTCACATTCAACTGTTCACCCCTGGGTTGTACTCAATGTATCTTCCTTTCACAATAAATCAACCAATCATCTACTCTACCAAAAAAAAAAAACTAGCAGTTGAATAGCGAGGGTGGAGATATTTCAAATTGGGGAGTGAGGTTATGAATTGAAATCTGTCCCACCAGATTATGAATTATCATGAAATGTGTGAATCTAGATTGGACTGAGTCATTATTAGGATGCATCTAGATTGGACTGAAGCATTATCATGGTGGGACTAGATTGGACCAAAGCATTATCACGGTGAGTCTAGATTGGAATGAGTCATTATTATGATGAATCTAGATTGGACCGAAGCAGTGTCATGGTGGGTCTAGATTGGACAGAAGCTTATCATGGTGAATCTAGATTGGAATGAGTCATTATTATGATGAGTCTAGATTGTACTGAAGCATTGTCATGGTGGGTCTAGACTGGACAGAGGCATTATCGTGGTAAATCTAGATTGAACTGAGTCATTATCATGGTGAGTCTAGATTGGACTGAAGCATTATTATGATGAATCTAGATTGGACCAAAGCATGATCATGGTGGGACTAGATTGGACCAAAGCATTATCATGGTGAGTCTAGATTGAACTGAGTCATTATCATGACATATCAAAGCTCTACCAACATAAACACACCAGAATATTTGATGGAATTTGAAACCGTTTTCGACAGTGCCAAAATCCATACAATGGCTAGCAGAAGTATTCACCCTCCTTGGCATTTTTCCTATTTTGTTGCCTTACAACCTGGCATTAAAATAGATATTTTTGGGAATATGTATCATTTGATTTACACAACATGCCACCACTTTGAAAATGCTAAATATTTTGGGGTGTGAAACAAACAAGAAATAAGACAAAAAAATACATCTTGAGCGTGCATAACTATTCACCCCCCCCAAAGTCAATACTTTGTAGAGCCACCTTTTGCAGCAATTACAGCTGCAAGTCTTATGGGGTATGTCTCTGTAAGATTGGCAAATCTAGCCACTGCGATCATTGCCCATTCTTCAAGGCAAAACTGCTCCAGCTCCTTCAAGTTGGATGGGTTCCAATGGTGTACAGTAATTTTTAAGTCATACCACAGATTCTCAATTGAATTGAGGTCTGGGCTTTGACTAGGCCATTCCAAGACATTTAAATGTTTCCCCTTAAACCATTCGAGTGTTGCTTTAGCAGCATGCTTAGGGTCATTGTCCTGCTGGAAGGTGAACCTCCGTCCCAGTCTCAAATCTCTGGAAGACTGAAATAGGTTTCGCTCAAGAATTTCCCTGTATTTAGCACCATCCACCATTCCTTCAACATTGACCAGTTTCCCAGTCCCTGCCGATGAAAAGCATCCCCACAGCATGATGCTGCCACCACCATGCTTCACGGTGGGGATGGTGTTCTCGGGTGATAAGCAGTGTTGGGTTTGCGCCAGACATAGCGTTTTCCTTAATGGCAAAAAAGAAACATTTTAGTCTCATCAGACAAGAGTACCTTCTTCCATATGTTTGGGGAGTCTCCCACGTGCCTTTTGGCGAATACCAAACGTGTTTGCTAATTCTTTCTTTTAACAATGGCACATTTTCTGGCCACTCTTCCGCAAAGCCCAGCTCTGTGGAGTGTACGGCTCAAAGTGGTCCTATGGACAGATACTCCAAACTCCGCTGTGGAGCTTTGTAGCTCCTTAGGGCTATCTTTGGTCTCTTTGTTGCCTCTCTGATTAATGTCCTCCTTGCCTGGTCCGTGAGCTTTGGTGGGCGGCCCTCTCTTGGCAGGTCTGTAGTGGTGACATATTCTTTCCATTTTTTCATAGTGGATTTAATGGTGCTTTTTTATGTTCAAAGTTTCTCATATTTTTTATAACCCAACCCTGATCTGTACTTCTCCACAACTTTGTCCCTGACCTGTTTGGAGAGCTCCTGGTCTTCAGTGTGTCACTTGCATGGTGGTGCCCCTTGCTTATTCATGTTGCGGACTCTGGGGCATTTCAGAACAGGTGTATATATACTAAAATCATGTGACAGATCATGTGACACTTAGATTGCACACAGGTGGACTTTATTTAACTAATTATGTGACTTCTGAAGGTAATTGTTTGCACCAGATCTTATTGAGGGGCTTCATAGCAAAGGGGGTGAAGACATATGCACGCACCACTTTTCAGTTTAATTTTTATTTTATTTTATCAAACAAGTAATTTTTTTCATTTCACTTCACCAATTTCGACTATTTCGTGTATGTCCATGACATGAAATCCAAATTAAAAATCTATTTAAATTGCAGGTTGTAATGCAACAAAATAGTAAAAACACCAAGGGGGATGAATACTTTCACAAGGCACTGTATTCACTAGCAACATCACAGTTTGTCCCTCGTGAACTTAACAAATAACACACAATCAGAGTTCCCCAGCCTCCGAGCTCCCAAAATGCACACACAACATTCACTCCAACTCACAACCAAGTCAGGCCAATCCATCTGCTCAACTGTGGTCCGAAAATACAGTCCTGTTTCAAAGACGGAGAAGCTTGGAAAAAGGAAAACTTAAAATGACATTTACTGCATGGAAAGGAAGGGAGAAAAAGGGGGGACAAGTTGGGGAGGAAATCAGTAGGACGAGTAAAAATAGGATTATTTTCCTTTCACAAAAAGATGTGATTACTTCCTCTTTCCCAGAACTAGAGCTATTTCAGAGCTCAGTCTTGTAATGTTTCTGAGGATCCAGATTGCATACCTAAACACTTACGCTGGGATTTATATTTGATATTTATATTCTCATTGAAGTTTCTTGTTCCTGAAGTTTTAATTGGCTGTAATAAATAAATCATCCCTGCTCTTCCTCAACAGATGTGTAGCAAGGCACTCTGGCGCATAATATTTGCCGTGGCAGGTGTAGCGTGTACGTTGTGTGTGTGTGTGTGTGTGTGTGTGTGTGTGTGTGGTGTGAGTGTGTAGTGTGTACGACTCATGTCATTGTGTGTGAGTGTGTGTGTCTCTGTGTGTGTGTGTGCGTGCGTGCGTGCGTGCGTGCATGCACGCGTGCGTGCGTGTGTGCGTGTGTGATTATGCGTGTGTGTGTGTGTGCACGCCTCGTGTCAGTGTGTGTGTGTGTGTGTGTGTGTGTGTGTGTGTGTGTGTGTGTGTGTGTGTGTGTGTGTGTGTGTGTGTGTGTGTGTGTGTGTGTGTGTGTGTGTGTGTTTGTGTGTGTGTGTGTGTGTGTGTGTCTGGCGTGTACTCTGCCTCATGTCAGTGTACTCTGCTGTGGCGCTGTAGATAGATGTAGCTTAGCAGCCCATTATCTATCAGAGACCAACTAACTCTAGATAACAGCCCTTTATCCATCAGAGACCAACTAACTCTAGATAACAGCCCATTATCTATCAGAGACCAACTAACTCTAGATAACAGCCCTTTATCTATCAGAGACCAACTAACTCTAGATAACAGCCCATTATCTATCAGAGACCAACTAATTCTAGATAACAGCCATTTTATCTATCAGAGACCAACTAAATCTAGATAACAGCTCTTTATCTATCACTGACTCTAACTAGAAAACAGCCCTCCCCTTTGGTGGGCGGGTCTGTTGGTGGGCAGGACGATGGGTGGGCGGGTCTGTGGGTGGGCGAGTCTGTGGGTGGGCAGGTCTGTAGGTGGGCGGGTCTGTGGGTGGGAAGGTCTGTGGGCGGGTCTGTGGGTGGGCGGGTCTGTGGGTGGGCAGGTCTGTGGGTGGGTTGCAGGCCAAACAGTAGCAGGGTGGGCTGAGACACTTACAAACACCTGCTCATCCAGCTTTGGGGGGTCTGTGTGTGTGTGTGGCGGGGGGGGTCTGTGTGTGGGGGGTTGTGTGTGGGGTGTGTGATCTGTGTGTGTGTGTGGGGGGGGAGTATAGTTTGTTGAGTAGAGTGTTGGAGGCTTTTTTATAGATGACTTCATCGAAGTCGAGGATCGGTAGGATGGTCAGTTTTACGAGGGAGCATGAGTGAAGGATGCTTTGTTGCGAAATAGGAAGCCAATTCTAGATTTAATTTTGGATTGGAGATGCTTAATGTGAGTCTCGAAGGAGAGTTTACAGTAAAACCAGACACCTAGGTGTTTGTAGTTGTCCACGTATTCTAAGTCAGAGCCGTCCAGAGTAGTGATGCTGGACGGGTGAGCAGGTGCGGGCAGTGATCGGTTGAATAGCATGCATTTAGTTTTACTTGCATTTAAGAGCAGTTGGAGGCCACGGAAGGAGAGTTGTATGGCATTGAAGCTCGTCCGGAGGTTTGTTAACACAGTGTCCAAAGAGGGGCCAGAAGTATACAGAATGGTGTTGTCTGCGTAGAGGTGTACCAGAGAATCACCAGCAGCAAGAGCGATATCATTGATGTATACAGAGAAGAGAGTTGTACCTGGTAGGTTCATTGATAATTTGTGTGTGAGATTGAGGGCATCAAACTTGGATTGTAGGATGGCTGGGGTGTTAAGCATGTCCCAGTTTAGGTCACCTAGTAGCACAAGTCTGAAGATAGATGGGGGGCAATCATTTCACATATGGTATCGAGGGCACAGCTGGGGGCAGAGGGAGGTCTATAGCAAGCGGCAACAGTGAGAGACTTGTTTCTGGAAAGGTGAATGGAAAGTAGAAGCTGGAAAGTAGATGCTCAAAATGTTTGGGTACAGACTTGGATAGTAATACAGAACTCTGCAGGCTATCCTTGCCGTAGATTGCAACACCGCCCCCTTTGGCAGTTCTATCTTGGCGGAAAATGTTGTAGTTAGCGATGGAGATTTCAAAGTTTTTGGTGGTTTTCCTAAGCCAGGATTCAGGGTACGGCTAAATACTATACGAACTGGCCATCTAGCATGTTCGGAACAGAGAGTAAAAGGGAGCAGGTTTCTGGGCACGATAGCATAGATTCAAGGCATAGTGTACAGACAAAGGTAAGGTAGGATGTGAGTATATTGGAGGTAAACCTAGGCATTGAGTAATGATAAGAGAGATATAGTCTCTAGAGACGTTTAAACCAGGTGATGTCATCGCATATGTAGGAGGTGGAACAACATTGTTGGTTAAGGCATATTTAGCAGGGCTAGAGGCTCTACAGTGAAATAAGACAGTAATCACTAACCAGGAAAGTAATGGACGAGGCATATTGATATTAGAGAGGCAAGGGTAGCCAAGTGAACATATGAGTCCAGTGAGTGGTTGGGCTGACTGGGAACACGGCGATTCAGACAGTTAGCAGGCAGATGCTAACACGCTAACAGTTAGTAGGCCGGGGCTAAACAAGCTAGCAGTTAGCAGACCGGGGCTGGCAAGCTAGCAGTTAGCAGACCGGGTTAGCAAGAAATCAGTTAGCAGACCGGGTTAGCAAGCAAGCAGTTAGCAGGGGCTAGCAGTTAGCAGACCGGGGCAGGCAAGCTAGCAGTTAGTAGACCGGCGCTATCAAGTTAGCCTTTGGGGGACGTTGCGATGGGGGTAAGTCTGTTTTTGCCTCTTCGGGCGGTGACGTTGATAGACCAGTCGTGGAGTTAGTAGGGTACCAAGTAGCTCTAGGTAGCTAGCAGGCTGCGGTTAACAGAATGGGCCTTCAGTGGGCGTCGCGCCTCGGGCAGTTTATGTCAGTATTCCAGTCATAGAGGATCGGTGAGGGTTCCGTGCCCCGTACCGGCAGTAGAAGGGGTCCGGATATTGTAGCCCAGGAGTGGGCTTCGGTGGTAGCACAGGAGCCCTGGTCGGGCTAGCTTCAGGCTAATTGGTGCTTGCTCCGGGATGTAAAACGCTAGCCAGGAGTGGTCACCCGGGATTGCGGTTAGCTAGTTGAGAAGATCCAGATGAAAATGTTCAGAGTTTGTGGTAGGAATCCGGGGGATATGAGGGGAAATAGGTCCGTTATGCTCTGGTTTGAGTCACATTGTTTGAACTGGCGAGAGCTTTTCGAGCTAATGTTTAGCTGATTACCACTAGCAACAGTTTGCTAACTGATAGCTGGTAGGTAGTTAGCTGGCTAGTTTCAGTCCAGATCCGAGGTAAATAGAAATACTGTAGAAAAAAGCAGATCCACTCCACATTGGGTGAGGCGGGTTGCAGGAGAGGATTTAGAAGTTGAGGTTTAAGAAAATATTTTAAAAAGATATGCGAAGAAAAATATGTAAAAAGACATACAAGGGACACGACAGGACAAAAGACAAAGACGTCTGACTGCTACGCCATCTTGGATATCAATAAGTGGCCATTGGAGTGGCCATTGGAGTGGCCATTGGAGTGGCATTGGAGTGGCCATTGGAGTGGCCATTGGAGTGGCCATTGGAGTGGCCATCACAAAGCTCCGACTTCAATCCCATAGAACATTTGTGGGGAAAACAAACAAAAAAAGTCTACAAACCTGACACAGTTACACCAGCTCTGTTAGGAGGAATGGGCCAAAATTCACCCAACTTATTGTGGGAAGCTTATGGAAGGCTACTCGAAAACGTTTGACCCAAGTTAAACAATTTACATGCACTGCTACCAAATACTAATTGAGTGCATGTAAACTTCTGACCAACTGGGAATGTGATGAAATTAATAAAAGCTGAAATAAATCATTCTCTCTACTATTATTCTGACATTTCATATTCTTAAAATAAAGTGGTGATCCTTACTGACGTAAAACAGGGAATTTTTTACCAGGATTAAATGTCAGGAATTGTGAAAACTGAGTTTAAATGTATTTGGCTAAGGCGTATGTAAACTTCCGATTTCAACTATATATATATATATATATATATATAGAGGGCCACCCACCAAAACTCACGGACCAGGCAAGGTGGGCATTAATCAGAGCGGCAACAAAGAGACCAAAGATAACCCTGAAGGAGCTGCAAAGCTCCACAGCAGAGATTGGAGTATCTGTCCATAGGACCACTTTAAGTTGTACACTCCACAGAGCTGGGATTTACGGAAGAGTGGCAAGAAAATTTGCCATTGCTTAATGAAGAAAATAAGAAAACACGTTTGGTGTTCGTCAAGAGGCATCTAGGAGACTCCCCAAACATATGGAAGAAGGTACTCTGGTCAGATGAGACTAAAATGTTGCTTTTTGGAACTCGGGGAAAACGCTATATCTGGCGAAAACCCAACACCTTTCATCACCCCGAGAATACCATCCTCGCAAGGTGGTGGCAGCATCATGCTGTGGGGATATTTTCAGCAGCAGGGACTGGGAAACTGGTCAGAATTAAAGGAATGATGGATGGTGCCAAATACAGGGAAATTCTTGTGGGAAACCTGTTTCAGTCTTCCAGAGATATGAGACTGGGACAGAGGTTCACCTTCCAGCAGGACAATGACCCTAAGTATACTGCTAAAGCAACACTCAAGTGGGTTAAAGGGGAAACATTTAAATGTCTTGGAATGGCCTAGACAAAGCCCTAGTCAAAGCCCAGACCTCAGTACAATTGAGAATCTGTGGTATGACATAGATTGCTTTACACTAGCGGAAAGCATCCAACTTGAAGGAGCTGGAGCAGTTTTGCCATGAAGAATGAGCAAAAATCCCAGTGGCTAGATGTGCCAAGCTTATAGAGACATACCCCAAGAGACTTGCAGCTGTAATTCCTGCAAAAGGGTTATTTTGGGGGGGGATGAAAAGTTTTGCACGCTCAAGTTTTTCTTTTTTTTGTCCAAGTTCTTGTTTATTTCACCCCCCAAAAAAATATTTTGCATCTTCAAAGTGGTAGGCATGTTGTGTAAATCAAAGGATACAAATCCCCCCAAAATATATTTTAATTCCAGGTTGTAAGGCAACAAAATTGGAAAAATGTCAAGGGAGGTGAATAAATTATATTTATATATATACACTGTCGTGGCCAAAAGTTTTCAGAATGACACTGCTTCATTGTGTTTAGATATTTTTGTCAGATGTAATTATGGAATACTGAAGTATAATTACAAGCATTTCATGTGTCAAAGTGTCAAAGGCTTTTATTGATTATTACATGAAGTTGATGCAAAGAGTCATTATCTGCAGTGTTGAACCTTCTTTTTCAAGACCTCTGCAATCCGCCCTGGCATGCTGTCAATTAACTTCGGGGCCACATCCTGACTGATGGTAGGTAGCCCATTCTTGCATAATCAATGCTTGGAGTTTGTCAGAATTTGTGGGTTTTTTTTTGTTTGTCCACCCGCCTCTTGAGGATTGACCATAAATTCTCAATGGGATTAAGGTCTGGAGAGTTTCCCAGCCATGGACCCAAAATATCGATGTTTTGTTCCCCGAGCCACTTAGTTATCACTTTTGCCTTATGGCAAGGTGCTCCATCATGCTGGAAAAGGCATTGCTCGTCACCAAACTGTTCCTGGATGGTTGGGAGAAGTTGCTCTCGGAGGATGTGTTGGTACCATTCTTTATTCATGACTGTGTTCTGAGGCAAAATTGTGAGTGAGCCCACTCCCTTGGCTGAGAAGCAACCCCACACATGAATGGTCTCAGGATGCTTTACTGTTGGCATGACACATTACTGATGGTAGCGCTCACCTTGTCTTCTCTGGACAAGCTTTTTTCCGGATGCCCCAAACAATCGGAAAGGGGATTCATCAGAGAAAATGACTTTACCCCAGTCCTCAGCAGTCCAATCCCTGTACCTTTTGCAGAATATCAGTCTGTCCCTGATGTTTTTCATGGAGAGAAGTGGCTTCTTTGCTGCCGTTCTCTAAACCAGACCGTCCTCCAAAAGTCTTGGCCTCACTGTGCGTGCAGGTGCACTCACACCTGCCTGTTGCCATTCCTGAGCACATGCTGGAGTATATGCAAATTGCAATCATGCAATCTGAGGCAGCAGACTTTGTGAAAATGAACATTTGTTTCATTCTCAAAACCTTTGGCCACGACTGTATATGAAAGGCAGAGTTATACCGGGCTGCCTGTAAGCTACTGTTAGTTTCACAGCAACCCCTTTACCGTGTGTGTGTGTGTGTGTGTGTGTGTGTGTGTGTGTGTGTGTGTGTGTGTGTGTGTGTGTGTGTGTGTGTGTGTGTGTGTGTGTGTGTGTGTGTGTGTGTGTGTGGTTGTGTGTGTGTGTCTGTGTGCGTGTGTGTTTGCTTGTTTATGTGTGTGTGTGTTTGTGTGTGTGCGTGCGTGCGTGTGTGTGCGTGTGTGTGCGTGCGTGCGT
The DNA here is from genome assembly GCF_034236695.1 of Oncorhynchus nerka. NCBI lineage: Eukaryota > Metazoa > Chordata > Actinopteri > Salmoniformes > Salmonidae > Oncorhynchus > Oncorhynchus nerka. The sequence goes on from NC_088400.1 coordinate 8,074,395, forward strand.
GTGCGTGCAGGCAGCTCTTTTCTCATTAAACATACAATCTGTGTACTTGGATTTGACTCCTTATACTATATTACATATACTATACTATATATACTCCTTATACTATATTACATATACTATACTATATATACTCCTTATACTATATTACATATACTATACTATATATACTCCTTATACTATATTACATATACTATACTATATATACTCCTTATACTATATTACATATACTATACTATATATACTCCTTATGCTATATTACATATACTATACTATATATACTCCTTATGGAAATCTGATAACAAGTCATAATCTACTTGTAACGCTGAAATGAAACTAATTCCAACAGGTAACAACAGGTAACAACAGGTAACAACAGGTAACAACAGGTAACAACAGGTAACAACAGGATATGAACCATCCATATACTGTACAGCCCTTCTCATCACTGACCCCATAAAGCAGTGAACTCTCTTGACCTTGTACGTACCTGTTCAGGCACGACAGGGTTATTATACATTAGTTGATGTACGTATTGAGGGCAATCCATTGTCATCTCAGGACAACATTAACATTAAGAAACGTGTTTTCTTGGCATCATGGTGACATCATGGTGACATCATGGTGACATCGTGGTGACAGCTGTTCACTTTCTACTGTCATTTTCATTCTTATTTTTAAAAACAGTCATTACTACATCTTCATTGCTGAAGTTGTGTACAGTACATGTTTTCCCAGGGATACTCAATCAGTATACAAAACAACAACAACAACAATGAACAACAACAACAAACAATAACAAACACCAAACATTGTGAGGCCTGTGAGGCCTGCCATGGTGAGGCCTGCCATGGTGAGGCCTGCCTGGCCTCTGCTCCAATCTACCAATGGTACCAACATGAATGTATTCTGAGAAAAATGGTCCACCGTGCTTCTACACACACTGACGTCATCAGAGTGCGAACTGAAACCTGTCGAACGTTGAAACCCTGAACTTAAGACCTCGATTTTAAAAACCTGACCTGTGTTTTTATATACTTTAATTTTAATTTTCAATCCAGCGGGTCAAATGGAAGCCGCTATTGAATGTTTCCAATGTAGCAGGAGCTTACCTTTGCTTTGTTCCAGGACAATGTGGACCGCACTGACTTCTCATGCAGCTGCTGCTTGCGGAGGACTACAGGAGCGAAGTAGCAATCAAGTAGCAAACCTACATAAGCTACTGGGGAACCCATGCCACGCCCACTTTTTTTTTTTATTTCACCCCAGTAGCCCGGACGCCGCTCTGGTCTGGTGGAAGTTTCGCCAGGAGCTGACACTGTCATAGTCCATGTGGGGTCAAACGACATCAGGAGGGCTCGCTCGGAACATCTGAAAATGGATTTTAAAGAACTGATTTTAGCATTTAAAGACTGAAAGACAGGCAACAATTTCAGGTCCAGTACGATCGTTGGGCCGCGGGTGTGAAAGATTCAGCAGACTGCTGGCATTACACATCTGGCTAAAAGACTGTAGCTCTGCTGGAGTCACTTTTATTGATGACTTTGACACCTTCTGGAAACAGAAGATACTGTACAGGAATGACGGAGTCCATCCAAATCATCTTGACTCCTGGACTCTGTCCACGCATTTCAAGGCTGCGTTGAAACAATGACTGGTAAATGATCCAAGACCAGCTCAGTTAATCCCTACCATTATGACAATGAGTCGTTGTAATGCTGCACCAAATGTACAGGATCTTAGGGGCATTGGCAAACACAATGTAAGTAATTAAATGTTTGTACCCCTAATTGCACCGAATACATATGTTTATCTTACAGCTGTTGTAAGCAGTAATCATGAGCCTATAAACCAGAGTTACACTGTTAGCACTGAGGCGGTGTGCAATAGTAGGAAGACCACTTTATGCAGCTCACCCTGCACTATCAGTTCCATTGTAAATAACATGAGTAAGTCTACCTCTGATACGCTTCCCAGTAAAACATTAAAAACAATCAAGCAACACAGAAAAGAGCTAAATAATAGCCCCTATTAACATATGTAGCCTAAGAAACAAGGTCCATGAAGTCAATAACTTGCTTGTAACAGATGACATTTACTGTATATTCTGACTATCTCTGAAACTCGCATAGATAATACCTTTGATGATGCAGTGGTAGCAATACATGATTATAACATCATCCATCATCCGGCGCCGACAGAGATGGCCGCCTCGCTTCGCGTTCCTAGGAAACTATGCAGTTTTTTTTTTTTTTTTACGTGTTATTTCTTACATTAGTACCCCAGGTCATCTTAGGTTTTATTACATACAGTCGAGAAGAACTACTGAATATAAGATCAGCGTCAACTCACCATCAGTACGACCAAGAATATGTTTTCCGCGACGCGGATCCTGTGTTCTGCCTTACAAACAGGACAACGGAATGGATCGCATGCAGCGACCCAAGAAAACGACTCCGAAAAAGAGGGAAACGTAGCGGTCTTCTGGTCAGACTCCGAACAAGGGCACATCGCGCACCACTCCCCAGCATTCTTCTTGCCAATGTCCAGTCTCTTGACAACAAGGTTGATGAAATCCGAGCAAGGGTAGCATTCCAGAGGGACATCAGAGACTGCAACGTTCTCTGCTTCACGGAAACATGGCTTACTGGGAAGACGCTATCCGATGCGGTGCAGCCAAAGGGTTTCTCCACGCATCGCGCCGACAGAAACAAACATCTTTCTGGTAAGAAGAGTGGCGGGGGCGTATGCCTCATGACTAACGAGACATGGTGTGATGAAGGAAACATACATGAACTCAAATCCTTCTGTTCACCTGATTTAGAATTCCTCACAATGAAATGTAGACCGCATTATCTTCCAAGAGAATTCTCTTCGATTATAATCACAGCCGTATATATCCCCCCCAAGCAGACACATCGATGGCTCTGAACAAACTTTATTTAACTCTTTGCAAACTGGAAACCATTTATCCGGAGGCTGCATTCATTGTAGCTGGGGATGAAAACAAGACTCCCTAAATTTTATCAGCATATCGATTGCGCAACCAGGGGTGGTAAAACCTTGGATCATTGTTACTCTAACTTCCGCGACACATATAAGGCCCTGCCCCGCCCCCCTTTCGGAAAAGCTGACCACGACTCCATTTTGTTGATCCCTGCCTACAGGCAGAAACTTAAACAAGAGGCTCCCACGCTGAGGTCTGTCCAACGCTGGTCAGACCAAGCTGACTCCACACTCCAAGACTGCTTCCATCACGTGGACTGGGACATGTTTCGTATTGCGTCAGATAAAAATATTGACGAATACGCTGATTCGGTGTGCGAGTTCATTAGAACGTGCATTGAAGATGTCGTTCCCATAGCAACGATAAAAACATTCCCTAACCAGAAACCGTGGATTGATGGCAGCATTCGCGTGAAACTGAAAGCACGAACCACTGCTTTTAATCAGGGCAAGGTGTCTGGCAACATGACCGAATACAAACAGTGCAGCTATTCCCTCCGCAAGGCTATTAAACAAGCTAAGCGTCAGTACAGAGACAAAGTAGAATCTCAATTCAACAGCTCAGACACAAGAGGCATGTGGCAGGGTCTACAGTCAATCACGGACTACAAGAAGAAACCCAGCCCAGTCACGGACCAGGATGTCTTGCTCCCAGGCAGACTAAATAACTTTTTGCCCGCTTTGAGGACAATACAGTGCCACTGACACGGCCTGCAACGAAAACATGCGGTCTCTCCTTCACTGCAGCCGAGGTGAGTAAGACATTTAAACGTGTTAACCCTCGCAAGGCTGCAGGCCCAGACGGCATCCCCAGCCGCGCCCTCAGAGCATGCGCAGACCAGCTGGCCGGTGTGTTTACGGACATATTCAATCAATCCCTATACCAGTCTGCTGCTCCCACATGCTTCAAGAGGGCCACCATTGTTCCTGTTCCCAAGAAAGCTAAGGTAACTGAGCTAAACGACTACCGCCCCGTAGCACTCACTTCCGTCATCATGAAGTGCTTTGAGAGACTAGTCAAGGACCATATCACCTCCACCCTACCCGACACCCTAGACCCACTCCAATTTGCTTACCGCCCAAATAGGTCCATAGACGATGCAATCTCAACCACACTGCACACTGCCCTAACCCACCTGGACAAGAGGAATACCTATGTGAGAATGCTGTTCATCGACTACAGCTCGGCATTCAACACCATAGTACCCTCCAAGCTCGTCATCAAGCTCGAGACCCTGGGTCTCGACCCCGCCCTGTGCAACTGGGTACTGGACTTCCTGACGGGCCGCCCCCAGGTGGTGAGGGTAGGCAACAACATCTCCTCCCCGCTGATCCTCAACACGGGGCCCCACAAGGGTGCGTTCTGAGCCCTCTCCTGTACTCCCTGTTCACCCACGACTGCGTGGCCACGCACGCCTCCAACTCAATCATCAAGTTTGCGGACGACACAACAGTGGTAGGCTTGATTACCAACAACGACGAGACGGCCTACAGGGAGGAGGTGAGGGCCCTCGGAGTGTGGTGTCAGGAAAATAACCTCACACTCAACGTCAACAAAACTAAGGAGATGATTGTGGACTTCAGGAAACAGCAGAGGGAACACCCCCCTATCCACATCGATGGAACAATAGTGGAGAGGGTAGCAAGTTTTAAGTTCCTCGGCATACACATCACAGACAAACTGAATTGGTCCACTCACACTGACAGCGTCGTGAAGAAGGCGCAGCAGCGCCTCTTCAACCCCAGGAGGCTGAAGAAATTCGGCTTGTCACCAAAAGCACTCACAAACTTCTACAGATGCACAATCGAGAGCATCCTGGCGGGCTGTATCACCGCCTGGTACGGCAACTGCTCCGCCCTCAACCGTAAGGCTCTCCAGAGGGTAGTGAGGTCTGCACAACGCATCACCGGGGGCAAACTACCTGCCCTCCAGGACACCTACACCACCCGATGTTACAGGAAGGCCATAAAGATCATCATGGACATCAACCACCCGAGCCACTGCCTGTTCACCCAACTATCATCCAGAAGGCGAGGTCAGTACAGCTGCATCAAAGCTGGGACCGAGAGACTGAAAAACAGCTTCTATCTCAAGGCCATCAGACTGTTAAACAGCCACCACTAACATTGAGTGGCTGCTGCCAACACACTGTCATTGACACTGACCCAACTCCAGCCACTTTAATAATGGGAATTGATGGGAAATGATGTAAATATATCACTAGCCACTTTAAACAATGCTACCTTATATAATGTTACTTACCCTACATTATTCATCTCATATGCATATGTATATACTGTACTCTACATCATCGACTGCATCCTTATGTAATACATGTATCACTAGCCACTTTAACTATGCCACTTTGTTTACTTTGTCTACATACTCATCTCATATGTATATACTGTACTCGATACCATCTACTGTATGCTGCTCTGTACCATCACTCATTCATATATCCTTATGTACATATTCTTTATCCCCTTACACTGTGTATAAGACAGTAGTTTTGGAATTGTTAGTTAGATTACTTGTTGGTTATCACTGCATTGTCGGAACTAGAAGCACAAGCATTTCGCTACACTCGCATTAACATCTGCTAACCATGTGTATGTGACAAATAAAATTTGATTTGATTTGATTTGATTTTAACATCTACCGAAAAGACAGAAATGCCAACGGAGGCAGTGTTGCTGTCTATATTCAGAACCACATTCCTGTAAAGCTTACAGACGATCTAATGTTAAATACTGTTGAAGTAAAATGGCTACAGGTTCATCTGCCTCACCTAAAGCCCATTCTGGTGGAAAGCCACTATAGACCAGCAAGTGCTAACAGTCAGTATCTGGATAATATTTGTGAAAATCAAATCAAATCAAATCAAATTTATTTATATAGCCCTTCGTACATCAGCTGATATCTCAAAGTGCTGTACAGAAACCCAGCCTAAAACCCCAAACAGCAAACAATGCAGGTGTAAAAGCACGGTGGCTAGGAAAAACTCCCTAGAAAGGCCAAAACCTAGGAAGAAACCTAGAGAGGAACCAGGCTATGTGGGGTGGCCAGTCCTCTTCTGGCTGTGCCGGGTAGAGATTATAACAGAACATGACCAAGATGTTCAAATGTTCATAAATGACCAGCATGGTCGAATAATAATAAGGCAGAACAGTTGAAACTGGAGCAGCAGCACAGTCAGGTGGACTGGGGACAGCAAGGAGTCATCATGTCAGGTAGTCCTGGGGCACGGTCCTAGGGCTCAGGTCCTCCGAGAGAGAGAGAAAGAAAGAGAGAATTAGAGAGAGCATATGTGGGGTGGCCAGTCCTCTTCTGGCTGTGCCGGGTGGAGATTATAACAGAACGTGGCCAAGATGTTCAAATGTTCATAAATGACCAGCATGGTTGAATAATAGTAAGGCAGAACAGTTGAAACTGGAGCAGCAGCATGGCCAGGTGGACTGGGGACAGCAAGGAGTCATCATGTCAGGTAGTCCTGGGACATGGTCCTAGGGCCCAGGCCAGTTGAAACTGGAGCAGCAGCATGGCCAGGTGGACTGGGGACAGCAAGGAGTCATCATGTCAGGTAGTCCTGGGGCATGGTCCTAGGGCTCAGGTCCTCCGAGAGAGAGAAAGAAAGAGAGAAGGAGAGAATTAGAGAACGCACACTTAGATTCACACAGGACACCGAATAGGACAGGAGAAGTACTCCAGATATAACAAACTGACCCTAGCCCCCCGACACATAAACTAATGCAGCATAAATACTGAAATGCTTGACAATGTATGTGATTTCAACAGAGAAGTATATTTTCTGGGTGATTTAAATATTGACTGGCATTCATCAAGCTGCCCACTCAGGAAAAAACTTCAAACTGTAACCAGCGCCTGCAACCTGGATCAGGTTGTCAGTCAACCTACCAGCGTAGTAACAAGCAGCACAGGAATTAAATCATCAACATGTATTGATCACATCTTTACTAATGCTGCAGATATTTGCTTTAAAGCAGTATCGAAATCCATAGGATGTAGTGATCACAATATAGTAGCCATATTTACATTTACATTTAAGTCATTTAGCAGACCATATCTAGGAAAACCACAGTTCCAAAGGCTTGGCCTAATATAGTGTATATGAGGTCATACAATAAGTTTTGTATTGATTCATATGTTGATGATGTAAAGAATATTTGCTGGTCTGTGGTGTGTAATGAGAAGCAACCAGTCACTGCACTTGACACATTTATTAACTACTTATTCCAGTTACTAATAAGCATGCACCCATAAGAAAATGACTGTAAACACTGTTAAATCCCCTTGGATTGATGAGGAATTGAAAAATGGTATGGTCGAGAGGGATGAGGCAAAAGGAATGGCAATTAAGTCTGGCAGCCCAACTGATTGGCAAACATACTGCAAATGTAGAAATCATGTGACTAAACAAAATAAAATGAAACTACACTATGAAACAAAGATAAATTATATAAAGAATGATAGTAAAAATAATTGGGGAACCTTAAAATCTTCTTCAGGATCGATGGGTCCTTGTGGTTGGACTAACGTAGGCGAATGCGATTAGCATGAGGTTGTAAGTAACAAGAACATTTCCCAGGACATAGACATATCTGATATTGGCAGATTCTTGTTAATCTAACTGCACTGTCCAATTTACAGTAGCTATTACAGTGAAAAAATACCATGCTATTGTTTGAGGAGAGTGCACAATTTTGAACATGAATAATGATTAAAAAACAAATTAGGCACATTTGGGCAGTCTTGATACCATATTTTGAACAGAGATGCAATGGTTCATTGGATCAGTCTAAAATCTTTGCACATACACATATTCCATCTAGTGCCCAAAATATAAATTGCACCTGGGCTGGAATAATACATTATGGCCTTTCTCATGCATTTCAAAGATGATGGTACAAAACAATATAGAAGAATGCTTTTTTTTCTTTGTATTATCTTTTACCAGATCTTATTTGTTATATTCTACTACATTCCTTTCACATTTCCATAAACTGCAAAGTGTTTCCTTTCAAATGATATCAAGAACATGCATATCCTTGCTTCAGGACCTGAACTACAGGCAGTTAGATTTGGGTATGTTATTTTAGGGCCTGAGCTACAGGCAGTTAGATTTGGGTATGTTATTTTAGGGCCTGAGCTACAGGCAGTTAGATTTGGGTATGTTATTTCAGGGCCTGAGCTACAGGCAGTTAGATTTGGGTATGTTATTTTAGGGCCTGAGCTACAGGCAGTTAGATTTGGGTATGTTATTTTAGGGCCTGACCTACAGGCAGTTAGATTTGGGTATGTTATTTTAGGGCCTGAGCTACAGGCAGTTAGATTTGGGTATGTTATTTTAGGGCCTGAACTACAGGCAGTTAGATTTGGGTATGTTATTTTAGGGCCTGACCTACAGGCAGTTAGATTTGGGTATGTTATTTTAGGGCCTGAGCTACAGGCAGTTAGATTTGGGTATGTTATTTCAGGGCCTGAGCTACAGGCAGTTAGATTTGGGTATGTTATTTCAGGGCCTGAGCTACAGGCAGTTAGATTTGGGTATGTTATTTTAGGGCCTGAGCTACAGGCAGGTAGATTTGGGTATGTTATTTCAGGGCCTGAGCTACAGGCAGTTAGATTTGGGTATGTTATTTTAGGGCCTGAGCTACAGGCAGTTAGATTTGGGTATGTTATTTTAGGGCCTGAGCTACAGGCAGTTAGATTTGGGTATGTTATTTTAGGGCCTGAGCTACAGGCAGTTAGATTTGGGTATGTTATTTTAGGGCCTGAGCTACAGGCAGGTAGATTTGGGTATGTTATTTTAGGGCCTGAGCTACAGGCAGTTAGATTTGGGTATGTTATTTTAGGGCCTGAGCTACAGGCAGTTAGATTTGGGTATGTTATTTTAGGGCCTGAGCTACAGGCAGTTAGATTTGGGTATGTTATTTTAGGCGATACTTGAAAAAAGGGGCGGATCCTTAAGATAATTTCAGTTTGAAAAAATTAGAATACCCCCTTGTGTCCCTTGCCTGTTTCACACCTGGTAGTTTGGTGGATGTTACTGCCAGCGCTGTGTAACCTAAAGGGCAACCAGTGGGGGGTCCCGCAGATCCCGCATGTCTGGGAGAGTGTCTCCCTGGTCTGGGCAGGGGGCACATTTCAAGGGAAATACTTGCGTTTACCCGCTGTATGGTAGCAGGGTAGAAGTCTTTCCGTGGTAGCAGGGTGGAGATAACCACTTGTGCATTGGGGAAAGTAGAATAAGCTTTTTCAATCACTCCCTTCAGTCCTGTGGCCACCCTTTCCTGCTGTGTTCTCAGGTCGTTTGTACCTGTGTATATTATTATGTGGCTAGGTGAACCTAGTTGGTCCTCAGACAGAAGGTCGACGGCGCGCTGGGTGTTTGGACACCAGAGTTTAGACTCACTGTGTTTGGGAAAAAGTTTATTTTCTTGTATATATTTCCCATTTGAGTCCATAAGGACTCTGTGTCTTGTGTATGTCCTCAGTGTGTACGGGGGGGGTTGTCAAGAGGGCTATCAGGGTGGCTGACAGGGGGGTGTTCAGAGAGGGCGAGATCCCCAGGGCTTGGGGTTCTTAATTTGTCTGTTCAGCTGTGATGTCGACGCTATGATCAGGGTCTGGTGTGGACTGTTCTGCTGTGGTGTCAATACATTTGTCGGGAGCTGAGGTGGGCTGGCTTCTCTGCAGGGGTGGCCACCTCTCTAATGGGTTGTTCTCTGTCACACGCCACCTCCCTCACCCTCTCCCCCAGCAGTCTGATCCTCTCCTCTAGTGCTCTGTTCTTCTCCTGCTCTTGCTTTTTATATTGTTGAAGTTGTCTCACCAGTCCAAAGTGCAGATATGTCTCTTTCCATCTCAGGCTCTCCGGGTCTGGTTAAGGGGGTGTTGTTGTGCTGGACTGTTGTCTGGGTCTGTGCTGACTGGAGTGTAATCACCTGCTGTTCCAGCTCCACCTGCCTTACCTCCAGCTGGGTAAATGTATCCTTCATTCCAATGAGGGGGTAGTACTCTGGGAGGTTGAATTTCCGCTTGGGTTGCTCGTCTGTGGGGTTATATAATGAAGAGGTCTGGTCTGACCCGCTCGGGGTGGGTGTATCTTTCTCAAGGGAGAGCTTCTCCTGCTGGGTTAATTCTTTGATTAGGTGAAAGTCCAGCTGAAACTGTTTGGCGTTGCCCTGTACCATTACTGTTCCAGACTTATAGAGATGTATATTAGCTGACTCAGATTCCTCGTTGTCTAGTATCCTGAGTTTCCACCCCTCGTTAACAACCCCTCTCCTAACAGAGGGGTAGTGTGCTAATATAGCACTGTGCCATGTAAGGGGGTGGTTTGTGTGGAAGATGAGGTTGCTGATGTTCCCATTTTTATAATAGTCAGCAAAAAGTGTCTCTTGATTTTCCATTTTGTGATATTTTTTTGCATTATCATTCTTTACACACACAGGGTACTGTATTTTAATTACCTCTGAACAGCGGGAGGCAGCTTGAAAGGCCTCTCCATTTGGTAGGAGTAGACTGTTCGACTCTCCTGCCATTGTTGGGCTAAAGGGCTTTGACACCTCTCACTTGACACGTCAGTGCTAATTGAAGCTGTATCAGACTTGGCAGCCTTAATTTAGCATTCAGTCCTTATAAAGTAATGTAATGTATTTTCCTTCTTCTTGGCTTGTGGAAATAAAATACAGATTCAGCTTCATTGCTTCATTGCTTCAGTGCTCACTCAGTTCCAGGTGTTTTCAGGTTTCTGTTGTTTTCCAGAGCATTTGCTGTATAGCGGTGGTATAATAATCTTTGGTAGTTGTAAGCCTTCCAGGTGATTCCGTAATTCAGTCCATAATCAGGTTGTAGTTTTTGAGTTTTGATTTGGAGTGAAGGTTATGTTGTAGAGGGTATCATCCTGTATATGTCCCTGACAAAAATAATCTAACTCTAAATCTATCTTTTTTTAAGGACATGCTGAAAACTGCAGGAGCTCATCTGATCATGACCTCTCTCTCTCTCTCTCTCTCTCTCTCTCTCTGTCTGAGTGGTGACATCTATCTATCTATCTATCTATCTATCTATCTATCTATCTATCTATCTGTATCTATCTATCTATCTATCTATCTATCTGTCTGTCTGTCTGTCTGTCTGTCTGTCTGTCTGTCTGTCTGTCTGTCTGTCTGTCTACGTATCTCTCTGTCTCTCTGTCTCTCAATTCAATTCAAGGGGCTTTATTGGCATGGGAAACATGTGTTAACATTGCCAAAGCAAGTGAGGTAGATAATATAAGTGAATATATAAAGTGAAATAAACAATAAAAATGAACAGTAAACATTACACATACAGAGATTTCAAACCAATAAAGACATTACAAATGTCATATTATGTCTATATACAGTGTTTTAACAATGTACAAATGGTAAAGGACACAAGATAAAATAAATAAGCATAGATATGGGTTGTATTTACAATGGTGTGTGTTCTTCACTGGTTGCCCTTTTCTTGTGGCAACAGGTCACAAATCTTGCTGCTGTGATGGCACACTGTGGAATTTCACCCAGTAGATATGGAAGTTTTTCAAAATTGGATTTGTTTTCAAATTCTTTGTGGGTCTGTGTAATCTGGGGGAAATATGTATCTCTAATATGGTCATACATTGGGCAGGAGGTTAGGAAGTGCAACTCAGTTTCCACCTCATTTTGTGGGCGGTGTGCACATAGCCTGTCTTCTCTTGAGAGCCATGTCTGCCTACAGCGGCCTTTCTCAATAGCAAGGCTATGCTCACTGAGTCTGTACATAGTCAAAGCTTTCCTTAATTGTGGGTCAGTCACAGTGGTCAGGTATTCTGCCGTTGTGTACTCTCTGTGTAGGGCCAAATAGCATTCTAGTTTGTTGTTTTTTTGTTAATTCTTTCCAATGTGTCAAGTAATTATCTTTTTGTTTTCTCATGATTTGGTTGGGTCTAATTGTGCTGCTGTCCTGGGGCTCTGCAGGGTGTGTTTGTGTTTGTGAACAGAGCCCCAGGACCAATTCAATTCAATTCAATTCAAGGGCTTTATTGGCATGGGAAACATGTGTTAACATTGCCAAAGCAAGTGAGGTAGATAATATACAAAAGTGAAATAAACAATAAAAAATAACCGTAAACATCACACATACAGATGTTTCAAAATAATAAAGACATTACAAATGTCATATTATGTATATATACAGTGTTGTAACAATGTACAACTGGTTAAAGTACACAAGATAAAATAAATAGGCATTAATATGATTTTTTTGTTCATTCTTTCCAATGTGTCAAGTAATTATCTTTTGGTTTGCTTGGGTCTAATTGTGCTGCTGTCCTGGGGCTCTGTGGGGTGTGTTTGTGTTTGTGAACAGAGCCCCAGGAACATCTCTCTCTGTCCGTCTGTCTCTTTCTCTCGCTTTCTTTCTCTCTCTGCCTCTCAATTCAATTCATTGGGCTTTATTGGCCTGGGAAACATATGTTGACATTGCCAAAGCAAGTGAGGCAGATAACAGGATATATAACATTCAGTATAAAAGACACTTACAGAAGTGAAATGAACAGTAAACATTACACTCACAGAAGTTCCAAAAGAATAAAGACATTTCAAATGTCATATTATGTCTATATACAGTGTTGTAACAATGTAACGATCTCTTTCTCTCTCACTCACTCCCTCTCTGTCTGTCTCTCTCTCAATTCAATTCAAGGGACTTTATTCTCTCTCTCTCTCTCTCTCTCTCTCTCTCTCTCTCTCTCTCCCTCTCCCTCTCTCTGCATCTCTCTCTCTCTCTCTCTCTCTCTCTCTCCCTCTCTCTCTCCCTCTCCCTCTCTCTCTCTCTCTCTCTCTCTCTCTCTCTCTCTCTCTCTCTCTCTCGATCTCTCTCTCGCTCTCTCTCTCTCTCTCTCTCTCTCTCTCTCTCTCTCGCTCTCTCTCTCTCTCTCTCTCTCATCTCTCTCTCCCTCTCTCTCCCTCTCTCTGCATCTCGCTCTCTCTCTCCCACCTCTCTCTCTCTGCATCTCTCTCTCGCCCTCTCTCTCTGCACCTCTCTCTCTCTCTCTCTCTGTCTTTATCTCACTCTCTCCCATCTCTAAAGCCACAGAGGACCCGACACATTAACTGTGATTTAACAACTTTTCCAGAAAAACATTAGGAGACACTGATCTGAAATGTCACCACTATAAATGCCTTGTCCACATCCCATTATTTGCAACTAAACGTTAAGTGTTTATATTCACACAGTGCTACAGTGACATTTCAGAGCAGGGACTTGTGTGATGGAGTGATATGCAGCAGCCACTATGTGTCATTTATGAAAATGCAAGACAAATGACAGTCTGAGGCCTCGTTAGTACCCACCACGACTTACAGCAGTCAGGTGTATCTACACTACAACTGGAGCTTGGTACGTCAGTATATTATATCAAAATATATATAAATATCACATGTTTTGCATGTACTTAGTATGGAAAGCATGATATTAATATGTAGAGAGGCAATAGGCTATATATATAGGCTATGCATACCACCCTGCATCCCACTGCTGACTTGCTTCTGAAGCAGAGCAGGGTTGGTCCTGGTCCAGTCCCTGGATGGGAGACCAGATGCTGCTGGAAGTGGTGTTGGAGGGCCAGTAGGAAACACTCCTTCCTGTGTCCTGACTTTCTGTGTTCACTAAAGATCCTGGGTGTTAACCCTGTAGTCTGGGCCAAATTCCCAATCTGGCCTTCATACCATCATGGCCACATAATCATCCCCCGGCTCATTCATCTCCTCTCCCCTGTAACTTTTCCCCAGGTCATTGATGTCAATGTGTTCTCAGTCAACCTGGTAAAAGGAAAAAAATATCATTATTTGTAACACGAGTGTTGTGTTATTGTCCCATTACGCACACAGTCTAGACCCATGGACCGAATGACTGGAGGAGTTAACGTTTCATACGTCCTCTTACAATGCAAAGGCTATGAAGCCTAGCCAAGAATAATGGAGAGCTCTAGTTCTCACCCCCTTTTCTGAAAACATACGATGCCGCCCCTCTCTGTGAGCACACTTCCTGGTACCCGGGAGAGTTTGTAAGAGTGATGGACACTGACAAAACCAGACAGAGTAAAAGAAAATACAATTAGCGGGACCATTGGACAGGACAAGAGGTAGCCATTTATTTAAGCTGCCAGGTTGACAGGGTAGACGGGGGTACAGCCGTCTCCACTGCTTTTCTGTCTGGCCAATGGCGGCTGTAACTTATTTTGACCGATGGGCGAAAGTCTCGTAAAGGGAATAGGGGGCCATTTGGGACTCAGACTTTCTTGTTTTTCTTTTTTTCTTTTCTTACTTTTTTAACCCCCCATCCCCCTCTTTGTGGAGGACAAATATCTTGTAGGTTTTCTTTCTTACTTTTTTAACCCCCCATCCCCCTCTTTGTGGAGGACAAATATCTTGTAGGTTTTCTTTCTTACTTTTTTAACACCCCATCCCCCGCTTTGTGGAGGACAAATATCTTGTAGGTTTTCTTTCTTACTTTTTTAACCCCCCATCCCCCTCTTTGTGGAGGACAAATATCTTGTAGGTTTTCTTTCTTACTTTTTTAACCCCCCCATCCCCCTCTTTGTGGAGGACAAATATCTTGTAGGTTTTCTTTTTTTAAAAGATTTTCTGCTACATATATATACATTTTCCATACACATTTACATGACAGTACATGGTACTTTTACAGACAGCAGTCACATAACAATAATACATTACCAAACATCAACATCCCACCTATCACCAATAGACCTCAGCTCTTTAATCCCGCCTCCCTCAGCCCATCCCACCTATCACCAATAGACCTCAGCTCTTTAATCCCGCCTCCCTCAGCCCATCCCACCTATCACCAATAGACCTCAGCTCTTTAATCCCGCCTCTCAGCCCATCCCACCTATCACTAATAGACCTCAGCTCTTTAATCCCGCCTCTCAGCCCATCCCAGCTATCACCAATAGACCTTATGCTGATAACAAGTTCAAACATGTGCCATTAATACAGGTAACGAGTGGAGGACAGAGGAGCCTCTTAAAGAAGAAGTTACAGGTCTGTGAGAGCCAGAAATCTTGCTTGTTTGTAGGTGACCAAATACTTATTTTCCACCATAATTTGAAAATAAATTCATAAAAAATCCTACAATGTGGTTATCTGGATTTTTTTCTCTCATTTGTCTGTCATAGTTGAAGTGTACCTATGATGAAAATTACAGGCCTCTCTCATCTTTTTAAGTGGGAGAACTTGCACAATTGGTGGCTGACTAAATACTTTTTTGCCCCACTGTATATAGCATTATGTTGGTGGCAATAATTTTATATATTAATTTAACCTGTTGCTTCTACCCGGGACGCTTGCGTCCCAACTAGAGCTCTGGAAATGCAAATGCGCTACGCTAAATGCTAATAGTATTAGTTAAAACTCAAAAGTTCATTAAAATACACATGCAGGGTATCGAATTAAAGCTACACTCGTTGTGAATCCAGGCAACAAGTCAGATTTTTAAAATGCTTTTCGGCGAAAGCATGAGAAGCTATTATCTGATAGCATGCAACACCCCAAAAGACCCACAGGGGACGTAAACAAAATAATTAGCATTTCGGCGTTACACAAACCGCACAATAAAATAGAAAACATTCATTACCTTTCACCATCTTCTTTGATGGCACTCCTAGATGTCCCATAAACACTATTTGGGTCTTTATTTAGATTAAATCGGTCCATATAAAGCCTAGATATCGTTATATGTAGACTGTGTGATAAACGAAAAAAACATCGTTTCAAAACGTAACGTCATTTTTTAAAATTCAAAAAGTCGACGATAAACTTTCACAAAACACTTCGAAATACGTTTGTAATGCAACTTTAGGTATTAGTAAACGTTAATAAGCGATAAAATTCATCAGGAGGCGATGTAAAGATCATTAGCTGTCCGTCTGGAAAAATGTCCGGCTAGAAACTCAACGAAAATATCCGGTCCTAGACCGGATTAGATCTGATGTCCTGTATGTGTTTGACCAAGAAAAACTCGAAGGGAAATGACAAGACTCTAGACACCCTGTGGAAGCTGTAGGTACTGCAACCTCAGTCAATTAATTGTGGTTCACGTTTATCATTGGGTTCAAGTAGCGCATGGATATATTTTCCCCATTTTCAGTGATCAGTTTTTCCTGTGCTTTTCGATGTAAATGCCGTTCTGGTAAAGCCACAGCAGTGATTTAACCAGTTTTTTAAACGTCTGAGTGTTTTCTATCCACACAGACTAAGCAAATGCATATACTATATTCCTGGCATGAGTAGCAGGGCGCTGAAATGTTGCGCGATTTTTAACAGAATGTTCAAAAAAGTAGAGGGTCGACTGAAGAGGTTAACTGGGGAAAAACTCAGTTTTGAATCAAGTGTAGTTGTTTTTGTACCAGTTCATAAAACATGTGCCATGGAATTGGTACAACGAAATCTCGTCCCATTTATTTTGCTGTATGGCGAAGCTGTCAACAGCCTTTGAAGTGATCCGTCTTTTGGCATCAGAGAACGATGCTGCTACAATGCTGCTGTCTTGGACTCGTTCTGTTCAATCCCACTATGATGCTGCTGCCGTGGACTCGTTCTGTTCAATCCCACTACATTGCTGCTGTCTTGGACTCGTTCTGCTCAATCCCACTGTGATGCTGCTGCCGTGGACTTGTTCTGTTCAATCCCACTACAATGCTACTGTCTTGGACTCGTTCTGTTCAATCCCACTATGATGCTGCTGCCGTGGACTCGTTCTGTTCAATCCCACTATGATGCTGCTGTCTTGGACTCGTTCTGTTCAATCCCACTATGATGCTACTGTCTTGGACTCGTTCTGTTCAATCCCACTATGAGGAAGCTGCCGTGGACTCGTTCTGTTCAATCCCACAATGAGGAAACTGCAGTGGACTCGTTCTGTTCAATCCCACTATGACGAAGCTGCCGTGGACTCGTTCTGTTCAATCCCACTATGAGGAAGCTGCCGTGGACTCGTTCTGTTCAATCCCACTATGAGGAAGCTGCCGTGGACTCGTTCTGTTCAATCCCACTGTGATGCTACTGCCGTGGACTCGTTCTGCTCAATCCCACTGTGATGCTGCTGCCGTGGACTTGTTCTGTTCAATCCCACTACAATGCTGCTGCCGTGGACTCGTTCTGTTCAATCCCACTATGAGGAAGCAGCCGTGGACTCGTTCTTTTCAATCCCACTATGAGGAAGCTGCCGTGGACTCGTTCTGTTCAATCCCACTGTGATGCTGCTGTCTTGGACTCGTTCTGTTCAATCCTTCTGTGATGCTGCTGCCGTGGACTCGTTCTGTCCAATCCCACTATGATGCTACTGTTCTGGACTCGTTATGTTCAATCCCACTATGATGCTACTGTCTTGGACTCGTTCTGTTCAATCCCACCATGATGCTACTGTTCTGGACTCGTTCTGTTCAATCCCACTATGACGCTACTGTTCTGGACTCGTTCTGTTCAATCCTACTATGATGCTACTGTCTTGGACTCGTTCTGTTCAATCCCACTGTGACGCTGCTGTCTTGGACTCGTTCTGTTCAATCCCACTATGATGCTACTATGATGCTACTGTTTTGGACTCGTTCTGTTCAATCCCACTATGATGCTACTGTCTTGGACTCGTTCTGTTCAATCCCACTATGATGCTACTGTCTTGGACTCGTTCTGTTCGATCCCACTATGATGCTACTGTCTTGGACTCGTTCTGTTCAATCCCACTATGATGCTGCTGCCGTGGACTCGTTCTGTTCAATCCCACTATGATGCTGCTGTCTTGGACTCGTTCTGTTCAATCCCACTATGATGCTACTGTCTTGGACTCGTTCTGTTCAATCCCACTATGATGCTACTGTCTTGGACTCGTTCTGTTCAATCCCACTATGATGGAAGCTGTCTTGGACTCGTTCTGTTCAATCCCCACTATGGACTTGTTCTGTTCAATCCCAAGCTGCCGTCTTGGACTCGTTCTGTTCAATCCCACTATGATGCTACTGTCTTGGACTCGTTCTGTTCAATCCCCACTGTGATGCTACTGTCTTGGACTCGTTCTGTTCAATCCCACTATGAGGAAGCTGCCGTGGACTCGTTCTGTTCAATCCCAATATGAGGAAGCTGCCGTGGACTCGTTCTGTTCAATCCCACTATGATGCTGCTGCCGTGGACTCGTTCTGTTCAATCCCACTATGATGCTGCTGCCGTGGACTCGTTCTGTTCAATCCCATTGTGATGTTCAATCCCACTACAATGTCTTTGACTCGTTCTGTTCAATCCCACTATGATGCTACTGTCTTGGACTCGTTCTGTTCAATCCCACTATGAGGAAGCTGCCGTGGACTCGTTCTGTTCAATCCCACTATGACTGTTCTTGGAAGCTGCCGTGGACTCGTTCTGTTCAATCCCCCACTATGATGCTCCCACTATGATGCTACTCTTGGACTCGTTCTGTTCAATCCCACTGTGATGCTACTGTCTTGGACTCGTTCTGTTCAATCCCACTATGAGGAAGCTGTCGTGGACTCGTTCTGTTCAATCCCACTATGATGAGGAAGCTGCCGTGGACTCGTTCTGTTCAATCCCACTATGATGCTACTGTCTTGGACTCGTTCTGTTCAATCCCACTATGATGCTACTGTTCTGGACTCGTTCTGTTCAATCCCAAATTGTGATGCTACTGTCTTGGACTCGTTCTGTTCAATCCCACTATGATGCGACTGTCTTGGACTCGTTCTGTTCAATCCCACTATGATGCTACTGTCTTGGACTCGTTCTGTTCAATCCCACTATGAGGAAGCTGCCGTGGACTCGTTCTTTTCAATCCCACTATGAGGAAGCTGCCGTGGACTCGTTCTGTTCAATCCCACTGTGATGCTGCTGTCTTGGACTCGTTCTGTTCAATCCTTCTGTGATGCTGCTGCCGTGGACTCGTTCTGTTCAATCCCACTGATGATGTTCTACTGTTCTGGACTCGTTCTGTTCAATCCCACTATGATGCTACTGTCTTGGACTCGTTCTGTTCAATCCCACCATGATGCTACTGTTCTGGACTCGTTCTGTTCAATCCCACTATGAGGAAGCTGCTACTCGTTCTGTTTCTGGACTCGTGGACTTCTGTTCAATCCTACTATGATGCTACTGTCTTGGACTCGTTCTGTTCAATCCCACTGTGACGCTGCTGTCTTGGACTCGTTCTGTTCAATCCCACTATGATGCTACTGTCTTGGACTCATTCTGTTCAATCCCACTATGATGCTACTGTCTTGGACTCGTTCTGTCCAATCCCACTATGATGCTACTGTTCTGGACTCGTTCTGTTCAATCCCACTATGATGCTACTGTCTTGGACTCGTTCTGTTCAATCCCACCATGATGCTACTGTTCTGGACTCGTTCTGTTCAATCCCACTATGATGCTACTGTTCTGGACTCGTTCTGTTCAATCCCACTATGATGCTACTGTCTTGGACTCGTTCTGTTCAATCCCACTATGATGCTGCTGTCTTGGTCTCGTTCTGTTCAATCCCACTATGATGCTACTGTCTTGGACTCGTTCTGTTCAATCCCACTATGATGCTACTGTCTTGGACTTGTTCTGTTCAATCCCACTATGATGCTACTGTCTTGGACTCGTTCTGTTCAATCCCACTATGATGCTACTGTCTTGGACTCGTTCTGTTCAATCCCACTATGAGGAAGCTGCCGTGGACTCGTTCTGTTCAATCCCACAATGAGGAAACTGCCGTGGACTCGTTCTGTTCAATCCCACTATGAGGAAGCTGCCGTGGACTCGTTCTGTTCAATCCCACTATGAGGAATGCTGCCGTCTTGGACTCGTTCTGTTCAATCCCACTGTGATGCTACTGCCGTGGACTCGTTCTGTTCAATCCCACTATGATGCTGCTGTCGTGGACTCGTTCTGTTCAATCCCACCATGCTACTGTCTTGGAATGTTCTGCCCACTATGATGCTACTGTCGTTCTGTTCAATCCCACTACAATGCTGCTGCCGTGGACTCGTTCTGTTCAATCCCACTATGAGGAAACTGCCGTGGCTGTTCTGTTCAATCCCACTATGAGGACTGCCGTTCTCTTTCAATCCCACTATGAGGAAGCTGCCGTGGACTCGTTCTGTTCAATCCCACTATGACGCTACTGTCTTGGACTCGTTCTGTTCAATCCCACTGTGATGCTGCTGCCGTGGACTCGTTCTGTCCAATCCCACTATGATGCTACTGTTCTGGACTCGTTATGTTCAATCCCACTACAATGCTGATGCTACTCGTTCTGTCTTGGAACTCGTTCTGTTCAATCCCACCATGATGCTACTGTTCTGGACTCGTTCTGTTCAATCCCACTATGATGCTACTGTTCTGGACTCGTTCTGTTCAATCCCACTATGATGCTACTGTCTGGACTCGTTCTGTTCAATCCCACTATGATGCTACTGTCTTGGACTCGTTCTGTTCAATCCCACTATGATGCTACTGTTCTGGACTCGTTCTGTTCAATCCCACTATGATGCTACTGTTTTGGACTCGTTCTGTTCAATCCCACTATGATGCTACTGTCTTGGACTCGTTCTGTTCAATCCCACTGTGACGCTGCTGTCTTGGACTCGTTCTGTTCAATCCCACTATGATGCTGCTGTCTTGGACTCGTTCTGTTCAATCCCACTATGATGCTACTGTTTTGGACTCGTTCTGTTCAATCCCACTATGATGCTACTGTCTTGGACTCGTTCTGTTCAATCCCACTATGATGCTACTGTCTTGGACTCGTTCTGTTCGATCCCACTATGATGCTACTGTCTTGGACTCGTTCTGTTCAATCCCACTATGATGCTGCTGCCGTGGACTCGTTCTGTTCAATCCCACTATGATGCTGCTGCCGTGGACTCGTTCTGTTCAATCCCACTATGATGCTACTGTCTTGGACTCGTTCTGTTCAATCCCACTGTGATGCTACTGTCTTGGACTCGTTCTGTTCAATCCCACTATGAGGAAGCTGCCGTGGACTCGTTCTGTTCAATCCCAATATGAGGAAGCTGCCGTGGACTCGTTCTGTTCAATCCCACTATGATGCTGCTGCCGTGGACTCGTTCTGTTCAATCCCACTATGATGCTGCTGCCGTGGACTCGTTCTGTTCAATCCCATTGTGATGCTACTGTCTTTGACTCGTTCTGTTCAATCCCACTATGATGCTACTGTCTTGGACTCGTTCTGTTCAATCCCACTATGAGGAAGCTGCCGTGGACTCGTTCTGTTCAATCCCACTATGAGGAAGCTGCCGTGGACTCGTTCTGTTCAATCCCACTATGATGCTACTCTCTTGGACTCGTTCTGTTCAATCCCACTGTGATGCTACTGTCTTGGACTCGTTCTGTTCAATCCCACTATGAGGAAGCTGCCGTGGACTCGTTCTGTTCAATCCCAATATGAGGAAGCTGCCGTGGACTCGTTCTGTTCAATCCCACTATGATGCTACTGTCTTGGACTCGTTATGTTCAATCCCACTATGATGCTACTGTTCTGGACTCGTTCTGTTCAATCAAATTGTGATGCTACTGTCTTGGACTCGTTCTGTTCAATCCCACTATGATGCGACTGTCTTGGACTCGTTCTGTTCAATCCCACTATGATGCTACTGTCTTGGACTCGTTCTGTTCAATCCCACTATGAGGAAGCTGCCGTGGACTCGTTCTGTTCAATCCCACTATGATGCTACTGTCTTGGACTCGTTCTGTTCAATCCCACTATGAGGAAGCTGCCGTGGACTCGTTCTGTTCAATCCCACTATGAGGAAGCTGCCGTGGACTCGTTCTGTTCAATCCCACTATGAGGAAGCTGCCGTGGACTCGTTCTGTTCATTTCCACTATGAGGAAGCTGCCATGGACTCGTTCTGTTCAATCCCACTATGAGGAAGCTGCCGTGGACTCATTCTGTTCAATCCCACTATGAGGAAGCTGCCGTGGACTCGTTCTGTTCAATCCCACTGTGATGCTACTGCCGTGGACTCGTTCTGCTCAATCCCACTGTGATGCTGCTGCCGTGGACTCGTTCTGTTCAATCCCACTACAATGCTGCTACCGTGGACTCGTTCTGTTCAATCCCACTATGATGCTACTGTCTTGGACTCGTTCTGTTCAATCCCACTACAATGCTGCTGCCGTGGACTCGTTCTGTTCAATCCCACTATGAGGAAGCTGCCGTGGACTCGTTCTTTTCAATCCCACTATGAGGAAGCTGCCGTGGACTCGTTCTGTTCATTTCCACTATGAGGAAGCTGCCGTGGACTCGTTCTGTTCAATCCCACTATGAGGAAGCTGCCGTGGACTCGTTCTGTTCAATCCCACTATGAGGAAGCTGCCGTGGACTCGTTCTGTTCAATCCCACTGTGATGCTACTGCCGTGGACTCGTTCTGCTCAATCCCACTGTGATGCTGCTGCCGTGGACTCGTTCTGTTCAATCCCACTATGATGCTGCAGCCGTGGACTCGTTCTGTT
>NC_088400.1:8101971-8246971 GCF_034236695.1 Oncorhynchus nerka
GACAACACAGTACGCTGCTTAGCTGACTCTCTGGGTTGATGAGGGGAACAGACAACACAGTACGCTGCCTAGCTGACTCTCTGGGCTGACGAGGGGAACAGACAACACAGTACGCTGCCTAGCTGACTCTCTGGGCTGACGAGGGGAACAGCCAACACAGTACGCTGCTTAGCTGACTCTCTGGGTTGATGAGGGGAACAGACAACACAGTACGCTGCCTAGCTGACTCTCTGGGCTGACGAGGGGAACAGACAACACAGTATGCTGCCTAGCTGACTCTCTGGGCTGACGAGGGGAACAGACAACACAGTATGCTGCCTAGCTGACTCTCTGGGCTGACTAGGGGAACAGACAACACAGTATGCTGCCTAGCTGACTCTCTGGGCTGACGAGGGGAACAGACAACACAGTACGCTGCCTAGCTGACTCTGGGCTGACGAGGGGAACAGACAACACAGTACGCTGCCTAGCTGACTCTCTGAGCTGACGAGGGGAACAGACAACACAGTATGCTGCCTAGCTGACTCTCTGGGCTGACGAGGGGAACAGACAACACAGTACGCTGCCTAGCTGACTCTCTGAGCTGACGAGGGGAACAGACAACACAGTATGCTGCCTAGCTGACTCTGGGCTGACGAGGGGAACAGACAACACAGTACGCCGCCTAGCTGACTCTCTGGGCTGACGAGGGGAACAGAGGCAGAGTTCGACCTAACTCAACAACACAGTACGCAGCCTAGCTGACTATCTGGGCTGACGAGGGGAACAGAGGCAGAGTTCGACCTAACTCAACAACACAGTACGCTGCCTAGCTGACTCTCTGGGCTTGAAGTGTTCTTCTGACTGGAGCACAGAGCCAGAGTACAGAGACAGCCAATTAGAGGCTCTCGAAAGAGGAGCAATTATTCTTTAGCCACACATACATGGGCTCCTGTTCCTCGATACGTTCCACCCATTATCATCTCTCTGTTCTCCCCACTGAAGTAGCTACTGCTGGCTGGCTGGGATACAGAACTGCTAACAATTCACACATCTTCACACTCCTCCTCCTCCTCCTCCTCCAAATTAACTTTACAGTGTACTACTGTTGAACAGGGCCCATAGGGCAGTGCACTACTGCTCACCGATTTACAGGGAAAATGTTATCTCTATGAGCCTCAGTAAACTGGCTAGATGTCTGACATGTGGTCCTGTATAAAGCACTGAGGAGGTATGGATGGCAAAACAAAGAGGACATGAAATAATAGGGGATGTATTATAGTGAGAGTCTATTCCAAGAGGCAACTGAATTGGTGTTTCTCACATTCGCCCCCTTATTGAAAGAAGAGCAGCATTCACGGTAACATGGTAGCAATGCAGATGAGAAATGACTGCAGGTTGTGATAATAATCAATAGTAACAGGTTGTGATAATAATCAATAGTAACAGGTTGTGATAATAATCAATAGTAACAGGTTGTGATAATAATCAATAGTAACAGGTTGTGATAATAATCAATAGTAACAGGTTGTGATAATAATCAATAGAGCAGGTTGTGATAATAATCAATAGTAACAGGTTGTGATAATAATCAATAGTAACAGGTTGTGATAATAATCAATAGTAACAGGTTGTGATAATAATCAATAGTAACAGGTTGTGATAATAATCAATAGTAACAGGTTGTGATAATAATCAATAGAGCAGGTTGTGATAATAATCAATAGTAACAGGTTGTGATAATAATCAATAGATGGGCAAACAATCCATAGAGCCAGTGAATGTATCCCAAATGGCACCCTTATGTAGTGCTCTACTTTTGACCAGAGCCTTATGAGCCCTATGGGTGCTGGACAAAAGTAGTGCACTATATAGGGAATAGGATGCCATTTGGGAGGCAGTGTAGTGGAGTTATGGTGAGCGAACCAACAGCCTGTTTGAGGTCGACTGAGAACATTAATACACACTGTACATACGGTCATGTTTTTGAAAAAAAAATCATATTTTCTTTTGCAAAAAAAATTTACTAAAAGTTTAGATTCATATTATATTTTGAGTGTAAGATCAAGCTGATTCTATTACCAGCCTGTTCAACCTCTCTTTCGTATCGTCTGAGATTCCTAAAGTTTGGAAAGCTGCCGCGGTCATCCTCCTCTTCAGAGTGGGAGACACTCTAGACCCAAACTGTTACAGACCTATGTCTATCCTACCCTGCCTTTCTAAAGTCTTCGAAAGCCAAGTTAACAAACAAATCACCGACCATTTCAAATCCCACCGAACCTTCTCTGCTATGCAATCTGGTTCCGAACTGGTCATGGGTGCACCTCAGCCACTCTCAAGGTCTTAAACGATATCATAACCCCATCGATAAAAGACAATACTGTGCAGCCGTCTTCATCGACCTGGCCAAAGCTTTCAACTCTGTCAATCACCGCATTCATATCGGCAGATTCAATAGCCTTGGTTTCTCAAATGACTGCCTCGCCTGGTTCACCAACTACTTCTCAGATAGTGTTCAGTGTGTCAAATCGGAGGGCCTGTTGTCCGGACCGCTGGCAGTCTCTATGGGGGTGCCACAGGGTTCAATTCTCAGGCCGACTCTTTTCTCTGTATTCATCAATGATCTCGCTCTTGCTGCTGGTGATTCTCTGATCCACCTCTATGCAGACGACACCATTCTGTATACTTCTGGCTCTTCTTTGGACAATGTGTTAACAAACCTCCAGATGAGCTTCAATGCCATACAACACTCTTTCCATGGCCTCCGACTGCTCTTAAATGCGAGTAAACTAAATGCACGCTCTTCTACTGCTTGCTGCCTGCATCCGCCCGCCCGTCTAGCATCAGTACTCTGGACGGTTCTGACTTTTCTAACTACAATTACCTAGGTGTCTGGTTAGAATGTAAACTCTTCTTCCAGACTCACGTTAAGTATCTCCAAACCTATCTAGAATCGGCTTCCTATTTCGCAACAAAGCCTCCTCAAAGCCTCCTGCCAAACTTACCCTCGAAAACTGACTATCCTACCAATCCTTGACTTTGGCGGTGTCATTTAAAATAGCCTCCAACACTCTACTCAGGAAATTGGATGTAGTCTATCACAGTGCCATCCATCTTGTCACCAAAGCCCCATATACTACCCACCACTGTGACCTGTATGCTCTCATTGGCTGGCCCTTACTTCATTTTCATCGCCAAACCCACTGGCTCCAGTTCAAGTCTTTGCTAGGTAAAGCCTTGCCTTATCCCAGCTCACTGGTCACCATAGCAACACCCGTAGCACGAGCTCCAGCAGGTATATTGCACTGGTCATCCCCAAAAGCCAACTCCTCCATTGGCCACCTTTCCTTCCAGTTCTCTGCTGCCAATGACTGGAACGAATGGCAAAAATCACTGAAGCTGGAGTCTTATATCTCCCTCACTAGCTTTAAGCACCAGCTGTCAGAGCAGCTCACAGATCATTTCACCTGTACACAGCCCATCTATAAATAGCCCACCCAACTACCTCATCCCCATTTTGTTATTTATTTATTTGCTCCTTTGCACCCCAGTATCTCTACTTGTACATTCATCATCTGCACATCTATCACTCCAGTGTTTAATTGGTATATTGTAATTACTTCGCCACTATGGCCTATTTATTGTCTTACCTCCCTTATCTCACCTCATTTACACACACTGTATATAGACTTTTTCTACTGTATTATTGACTATATGCTTGTTTATCCCATGTGAAACTCTGTGTTGTTGTTTGTGTCTCATTGCTTTGCTTTACCTTGGCCAGGTCACAGTTGTAAATGAGAACTTGTTTTAAAGGTGAAATAAAATAAAATAAAAGATAAACATCAATTACATTTTTCCACAGGATTTGTTGTTGATTTTTACACAAGGTGCCCAATAATTCACGAGGGTACAGTTAGCATTTCACAAGGTGCCCAATAATTTACGTGGGCACAGTTAGCATTTCACAAGGTGCCCAATAATTTACAAGGGCACAGTTAGCATTTCACAAGGTGCCCAATAATTCACGAGGGCACAGTTAGCATTTACAAGGTGCCCAATAATTCACGAGGGCACAGTTAACATTTCACAATGTGCCCAATAATTCACGAGGGCACAGTTAGCATTTCACAAGGTGCCCAATAATTCACGAGGGCACAGTTAGCATTTCACAAGGTGCCCAATAATTCACGAGGGCACAGTTAGCATTTCACAATGTGCCCAATAATTCACGAGGGCACAGTTAGCATTTCACAAGGTGCCCAATAATTCACGAGGGCACAGTTAGCATTTCACAAGGTGCCCAATAATTCACGAGGGCACAGTTAGCATTTCACAAGGTGCCCAATAATTCACGAGGGCACAGTTAGCATTTCACAAGGTGCCCAATAATTCACGAGGGCACAGTTAGCATTTCACAAGGTGCCCAATAATTCACGAGGGCACAGTTAGCATTTCACTGCAACTGCGATAACATCTGCAGTTCTGTGTACGCGACCAATACATCTGATTTGAAAAGCTGTAAATCACATCGAGAGGGAGGAAAAGGAAAGTCTAAAATGACACAGGGAAACCAATAACATAAACGTGTAGTAGCTATAGATACAGTTGAATACCTGTTTACTCACTGTATACATGATACCATTTTCGTCTGTATGAAAAATATGAACAAAAAGTTTTCTCCCTCATAATAAATGACATGCCTAAGTGAATAGTGTGCCACTAGAAAGTGCAGCAGAGAGGATGATCATCTACCTAGAGATGCCAAGGGCACCAAGCAGTTTCCCCCCTTCATCCCTACAAGTAGACACCTAAAGGGTTGGATTCAGCTCTCCTCTGTGATGTGAGCATCCTCAGAGATGTAAAACATGCTCTTAATATAACTTCAATCTCAGCGAATCAATCATATGTATGATATTTCGGAAAGGGGAGATCGTGTTGGAGTGCTAAATGAGATGACATTAAATAATTAGATTCTGCCTCGTCAGACAGCTCTTTCTCTTGAACTACATTTTCAAGGCAGGAACCTCAGCCGCCTCTTGCCTTCCTACATTTAAATGAGCCATTCATTCAATCTAGTGAGTGTCAGTCATTACAAGTGAGTTGTGTTTGATAAAATGTATTATGTAATAGAAAAAAAGACTGAGACACAAGCCTTAAAGAGGTCATATGAACCCAATAACGGCCTCATCCAAAAGGCTTAAACAAGAGGTCATATGAACCCAATCACGGACTCATCAAAAAGGCTTCAACTAGAGGTCATATGAACGCAATCACGGCCTCAACCAAAAGGCTTCAACTAGAGGTCATATGAACCCAATTACGGCCTCAACCAAAAGGCTTCAACTAGAGGTCATATGAACCCAATCACGGCCTCATCCAAAAGGCTTAAACTAGAGGTCATATGAACCCAATAATGGCCTACATCCAAAAGGCTTCAACTAGAGGTCATATGAACCAGATCACGGCCTCATCCATATATCTGCTGTCGTATTTGACTTGACCGCCGTCGTTATTTCAGACGTGTTCATGTCTTGTTTTTAGCCACATTTAACACAATACAAGTGAGTTGTGTTTGATAAAATGTATTATGTAATAGAAAAAAAGACTGAGACACAAGCCTTAAAGAGGTTATATGAACCCAATAACGGCCTCATCCAAAAGGCTTAAACAAGAGGTCATATGAACCCAATCACGGACTCATCCAAAAGGCTTCAACTAGAGGTCATATGAACGCAATCACGGCCTCAACCAAAAGGCTTCAACTAGAGGTCATATGAACCCAATTACGGCCTCAACCAAAAGGCTTCAACTAGAGGTCATATGAACCCAATCACGGCCTCATCCAAAAGGCTTAAACTAGAGGTCATATGAACCCAATAATGGCCTACATCCAAAAGGCTTCAACTAGAGGTCATATGAACCAGATCACGGCCTCATCCATATATCTGCTGTCGTATTTGACTTGACCGCCGTCGTTATTTCAGAATTGTTCATGTCTTGTTTTTAGCCACATTTAACACCAACGATAAAGGCAAACTCTGAGGTGGAGCTGCTCACTCTCTCTCGTTGCCTCCAGGGCCTAAATCCAGTTTTATGTCTGAGAGACTCCTAGGATGCATCCTAAAATAGCACCCTAGTCCCTATAATCTGCGCGTGCATGTGTCTGTGTGTGTGTTGTTGATCCTCGGCCTATTCTGCTTTTTTTCTGGCTGGCTGGCTGGCTGTTACCCGGGGAGCAGTAGTTAAAGGAGAGGCTGTTTGTATCTCCAACAAGGAGATATTTCACAGGGCAGTCGGTTCGTTTGCACAGCAAAGCAAAGCAGGGAAAGGTGCTGACCCCTTTGTTGTGTGGTCTATTTATTAACTGTGGATTCATTCTTAGACTGATCCCTATATTTCACACAAACAGCAGGAATAGTACACTACCTAAAACTGTTCTTATGATACTCTACAGATCAGGCTACTGTAGCTAGATAGTGTCCACAACACAATGCACTGTCTGTTTTCTCTGGGGTCTCTTAAGCACACACAGACATACTGTGTGGACATTGAAAGATTCCATTGACAATCCTCTGTGATGACCGTTACACACGTGTGATATTTACTGCCATATCGTTGATACTACAGCTGCCGTGTATACTGATATATCTGTCATACAAATTGTGTATATCTAAGTAAGTTAAATAAAATTCCCAGATATCTTGAAAACAGATCAGCTAATTAGCACAGAATGGGGGGGGGGGGGGGGGGGATCAGATTTTGCGAGAGGGTTAAGTCTTGGCTCGGTGCATGAGGGCTGAATACAAAGTAACGGGAAAAAAAGAGTTTATCCCTCGGAGCCTGTAGGCAAAATATAAATAAAAAAAGGCAAATGATGGCCCAGTGATTATCCTCAGTATCGTGACGGGTTTTTTTCTGCACATTGTGTGCTTTCTTAAACACTTTAATGAACACCAAAACACTTCTCTGTATCCATGGTAATTTGGCCTTATTTTCTAGACAATCATGCAGTGCTTATGTTTCCAAAGAGTGATTTAGGAATATATTTTAGGATTATTATTATTTATTTTTTTAACAGTATTCTTTACCCATCCTAATTGGCCATATTGTCTGGCAGAAACCAGTGGTGTTTATTATTTTTTTTTACCCAAAGAACCATTCATTCCAGGGACTATTCAGCATCAAGGCCCATATTCAGAAAGCTTCTTAGCATCGGATTGTCTAAAATCTAGGATCCTACCTGTCCATGTCATTTTTTTTAATGAATTATTATTATCTTAGATCAGCACTACTCTGAGACACTGTGAATACAGGCCTAGGAAGGATCAGTCAATGTGTTTTATCATTGCGAGCTGCATGTATCCCTGTGAATTGTGCAGTGATGTGTAGGGGAGTTCATCTGTTTACACCAAATGTCATAGACTTTTTTTTGGCACAGGGCTCCAGTGCTCTGAGCTTTTGCATGCTACACTACCTGTCCTCTCCAAACCAGTCACTTAACTTTCCATACGTCCCCCTACACTACCTGTCCTCTCCAAACCAGTCACTTAACTTTCCATACGTCCCCCTACACTACCTGTCCTCTCCAAACCAGTCACTTAACTTTCCATACGTCCCCCTACACTACCTGTCCTCTCCAAACCAGTCACTTAACTTTCCATACGTCCCCCTACACTACCTGTCCTCTCCAAACCAGTCATTGTTTATGTCAGTTTGCAGTTAAGTGCTGAACTCTACACCCACTTATAAACAAATTAAGTGGTTGTAACATTTAAGGAATAGGGAGACAAATCTATGTAATTCTGATGCAAGACATACTGTAATGGCTTTCTTCCTGGGAGGGAGAGGACCAAAGCGCAGCGTGGTAAGTGTCCATGGTTCTTTAATAACAGAAACTCAACATGAACACACTACAAGACCAAAAACATGGCAAAACCCAAAAACAGTCCTATCTGGTGCAGAGAACACAGAGACAGGAAACAATCACCCACAAATCCCAACACCAAACAGGCTACCTAAATACGGTCCCCAATCAGAGACAATGACTAACACCTGCCTCTGATTGAGAACCATATCAGGCCAAACATAGAAATAGACAAACTAGACACACAACATAGAATGCCCACCCAGCTCACGTCGTGACCAGCACTAGAACAAGGGAAAACACATCAAGAACTATGGTCAGAACGTGACACATACATTACTGTAAATGTTGCGCAACAGGAAACCCGTTGGACATGACAGGTCCTCTGCTTTCTGTCTGTGTGTTCTTTAAGAACCTCTAAACAGGTGACGACAACACACATGATTAGATGGAAATATAACTATGACGTCAAGTTAATGTTGCTTTTTTTTCCCTCTTCTCACAGAGATCAGATTTAAAAGGATCAGATTTAAAATGATCCGAATTCAAAATGAACAACTCAAGCAGACGGTGTCTTTGTTTAACATAATAATAGCAAGACATGTTGTTTTCAATTGAATTATGGAACACAGCGTTGCCATGGAGAAAGAAAATACACAATAATATATAGTTTCATATCTTTCTCATCTCCTGTACCCTGGCCTTTTTGTCTTCATGCTCAAGGGTTGGACCGTTCACGATGTATATAGAGGATATTATTCCTTTTGAACCAGACTTGCAGACGTTCAGGATTTATCACGTGTTATATCCACCCCCCCCGACTCTCTCTGTGCAGTTTTCACCTGTAAGCTTAAAGTCTGTTAGCTATTCGCCATCACGATAAAGCAGTCTCTTGGCGCGCCGTTGTACAATACATTTTCCCATATTAGATTAGCAAGGATTCAACAGAGGATAATAAACAACTGAGCAGTTATAAAAATCAATCACTGTAATCATGTTTCCCAATTCTCTTCCGTGAATTCTGTGTGGACCTTGTCGCATCTGAAATGGCACCCTATTCCCTATGTAGTGCACTACTTTTTATCAGGGCCCAATGGCACCCTATTCCCTATATAGTACACTACTTTTGACCAGGGCCCAATGGCACCCTATTCCCTATATAGTGCACTACTTTTGACCAGGACCCTATGAGTAGTAGTGCACTACTTTTGACCAGAGCCTAATGGGCCCCAGTCAAAAGTAGTGCACTTTAAAGGTAATATGAATCCATTTGGGACTCTGCTTTGTCTTGACAACCTGTAAGGTGGGGAGAAGTCCCATGAGCCAAGTTACACAAGAAAACAAAGATCATCTTGGGAAAACTAACTTAATATCGTCCCACAATGAATTTATCACCACAGAAATAAACATTTACAATGAGTAATCTCCCATGCATGGAGATTTCAAGAAGGGAGGATGATTTCATTACATGCAGTTATGTAAAGAAAAAAAAATGCATTTCATGGTTTAAATTTAAAAAATACTTTTGAGATGAGCGCGAAAAGTGAAGCAGCACGCGTTGTAAAGGTCTGAAACATGTACCGTTGTTTGAAAGGTCACTGTCTGAATGTGGCGAGCTGCTGGGAGTTGTAAACGACATATCTTATCAAATGTTAATGCAGCCAGACCTGAGACCCCACGTTGCATTCACTAACACAGGGAATATGTCTGTGGACTGAAAGGGACAGTTCATCGATTTTAACATATTCACATATTAGTTTTAACGAGATTGGCTTGCCATGAGGAATTGGTCCAAAAAATGCTAATGTTGCTAATTGTTGGCAGTGGCTATATTTTTTTTTAACAAAACCAAAATGTGACTTACATTCACTCCTTAGACTCCATAGACTGCTTTCAAGGTAAGGAAACTAAATATCTAAATATGTAAAATCATTGAACTATCCCTTTTAGGTTCCATGGAAACAAGTTATTTAATTTGCATGTAAAATCTGAGACTAATTGCATTTAGCTTTGGAAAAATGTAAGTTATTTTTTGCAAATCCTAATAGAGAGACAGAAATGAATGTTAGATGAATTTTGATTTTGTCACCGTCGCCTTGGTGACATGGCTTCTATGAGACGTTATGGTATCTCAACTCCTGCTACAATAATATTGTGATGGGAGAAATGGTGGGCTCCCATTGTGATTGCGATAGGAGAAATGGTGGGCTCCCATTGTGATTGTGATGGGAGAAATGGTGGGCTCCCATTGTGATTGCGATAGGAGAAATGGTGGGCTCCCATTGTGATTGTGATGGGAGAAATGGTGGGCTCCCATTGTGATTGTGATGGGAGAAATGGTGGGCTCCCATTGTGATTGCGATGGGGGAAATGGTGGGCTCCCATTGTGATTGCGATAGGAGAAATGGTGGGCTCCCATTGTGATTGTGATAGGAGAAATGGTGGGCTCCCATTGTGATTGCGATAGGAGAAATGGTGGGCTCCCATTGTGATTGCGATAGGAGAAATGGTGGGCTCCCATTGTGATTGTGATAGGAGAAATGGTGGGCTCCCATTGTGATTGCGATAGGAGAAATGGTGGGTCCCACAGATTGTGATAGGAGAAATGGTGGGCTCCCATTGTGATTGCGATAGGAGAAATGGTGGGCTCCCATTGTGATTGCGATAGGAGAAATGGTGGGCTCCCATTGTGATTGTGATAGGAGAAATGGTGGGCTCCCATTGTGATTGTGATGGGAGAAATGGTGGGCTCCCATTGTGATTGCGATGGGGGAAATGGTGGGCTCCCATTGTGATTGCGATAGGAGAAATGGTGGGCTCCCATTGTGATTGTGATAGGAGAAATGGTGGGCTCCCATTGTGATTGTGATGGGAGAAATGGTGGGCTCCCATTGTGATTGTGATAGGAGAAATGGTGGGCTCCCATTGTGATTGTGATGGGAGAAATGGTGGGCTCCCATTGTGATTGCGATGGGGGAAATGGTGGGCTCCCATTGTGATTGTGATGGGAGAAATGGTGGGCTCCCATTGTGATTGCGATAGGAGAAATGGTGGGCTCCAATTGTGATTGTGATAGGAGAAATGGTGGGCTCCCATTGTGATTGTGATGGGAGAAATGGTGGGATCCCATTGTGATTGCGATGGGGGAAATGGTGGGCTCCCATTGTGATTGTGATGGGAGAAATGGTGGGCTCCCATTGTAATTGCGATGGGGGAAATGGTGGGCTCCCATTTTGATTGTGATGGGAGAAATGGTGGGCTCCCATTGTGATTGTGATGGGAGAAATGGTGGGCTCCCATTGTGATTGTGATGGGAGAAATGGTGGGCTCCCATTGTAATTGCGATGGGGGAAATGGTGGGCTCCCATTTTGATTGTGATGGGAGAAATGGTGGGCTCCCATTGTGATTGTGATGGGAGAAATGGTGGGCTCCCATTGTGATTGTGATGGGAGAAATGGTGGGCTCCAGGTTTGGTGTGGGGGGGGTGTACATCAAAATGGTACCCTATTTCCTATATAGTGCACTACTTTTGACCAGGACCCTATGGGTAGTAGTGCACTACTTTTGACCAGGACCCTATGGGTAGTAGTGCACTACTTTTGACCAGAATCCTACGGGGAACAGGCCACCTTGGTCTGTGTTTCACAATATAGATCATGGAGGTTTCTAAAGGATAGAAGCCCAAAGCTACATTCATCCTTGGTTGAATTGAATATTGAATACCTGGGTGCATTGAATAAAGAGATCCATCCTTGTCTGTGTTGAATAAAGAGATCCATCCTTGTCTGTGTTGAATAAAGAGATCCATCCTTGTCTGTGTTGAATAAAGAGATCCATCCTTGTCTGTGTTGAATAAAGAGATCCATCCTTGTCTGTGTTGAATAAAGAGATCCATCCTCGTCTGTGTTGAATAAAGAGATCCATCCTTGGCCGTGTTGAATAAAGAGATGCATCCTTGTCTGTGTTGAATAAAGAGATGCATCCTTGTCTGTGTTGAATAAAGAGATCCCTCCTTGGCTGTGTTGAATAAAAGTGCTTGAATGGGTCTGCACGTCAGGATTAAAATATTTAGAATACGCCAACATTGTGTAAGATATATCACACTATAGAAACAGTGAGAAAATGTGCATTCTGTGAAAATGTCTACTGTAATAACTTTCACAGGGTCTCGTCTGGGCTACACAATTTAAGACTCTAGCACTGTTTCTAAAGGACGTAATCAAACCTGAACTGCATCCTTCTGAACATGGATTGAACAAGAGTGCTTGCAACCTCAGCATGTGTCAAGATTCAATCACATAGACATCATATAGACAGAATCATATGACAGTGAAAGGAGCAAGATCTTATCGTTACTGTGAGTTCTAGACGGACGTAACTCAGACCTGAATCGTTAGCTAGGTGTATTGAAGTAGGCATTCTAACAGGCTCCTCGTGTGTTATGATTATAAAACATTATGCATGTGTAAAGATTCATATAGAATATGTATGACTAGAATATATATCAAATCTAGAATTTTTCACAGGATTATATCGTTGAAACCTTATGAGAATACTGTTTAGTGAGGTGAAAACATGAATCCTTCACTGTTAACAGATTCTCTTTTCATTTTAACTGAGAAGGGCAACAGCCTTATATTTTCATTAAAATATGCCCCAATTTACATTTCAGTAAATTTACTACACATTTACACTAATGTGAAACCTCATCCGATCCATGGAAAACATTATCACGCGAGATAACATTGTTACATGTTAGTTAGGACTAAATCTGAAATGGCATCCTATCTCCTATAAAGTGCACTACTCTTGACCAGAGCCAATAGGGAAGAGGGATCCATTTGGAGCTCACTAGAGTCCGCCTCGAGAGGAATAAATGAGGAGATGGAACATACCTTGTGTTCACCATCTTTAGGGCCTCATGACGCAGTGGAACCCAAGCAGAGAAATTGATTTGATCTAACTGTGGGTATGAATGTTAATATTCACAGAACATGTCATCTTCACGCTGTGATTAGTCTGAGAATAGACATCAGTTGGCGACTGCATCCCAAATGGCCCCATATTCCCTATTTAGTGCACTTCTTTGACCAGGGCCCATAGGGAATAGGTTGCCATTAGGGACAGGGCACTAAGTAAACCCTCCAACCACACACCTACACTATTCTCTATCTCTCTTGTCCTTTAACTAAA
Organism: Oncorhynchus nerka; assembly: GCF_034236695.1. NCBI lineage: Eukaryota > Metazoa > Chordata > Actinopteri > Salmoniformes > Salmonidae > Oncorhynchus > Oncorhynchus nerka. The sequence continues at coordinate 8,115,012 of NC_088400.1, forward strand.
CAGAGGTGATTGAAATGATTAGATAGCGGTGTGTTATTTTCTATTCATAATGAAGGGAGAAGGTAGAGAAAGTAAAAGTAAAAGCTTCCTTTAAAACAATTCATAATAATCATTTATTATTGGGGACAGAATAAAGAAACACATCTGTAGTTAAGTCATCGTGGGTCCATCTGTAGTTAAGTCATCGTGGGTCCATCTGTAGTTAAGTCATCGTGGGTCCATCTGTAGTTAAGTCATCGTGGGTCCATCTGTAGTTAAGTCATCGTGGGTCCATCTGTAGTTAAGTCATCGTGGGTCCATCTGTAGTTAAGTCATCGTGGGTCCATCTGTAGTTAAGTCATCGTGGGTCCATCTGTAGATAAGTCATCATGGGTCCATCTGTAGTTAAGTCATTGTGGGTCCATCTGTAGTTAAGTCATCGTGGGTCCATCTGTAGATAAGTCATCGTGGGTCCATCTGTAGTTAAGTCATCGTGGGTCCATCTGTAATTAAGTCATCGTGGTTCCTGGTTGGTGTGTATTAGACACACAGCACACTAATCCTGTGGTAAAGGCTTGAACTTCAGTCTGAGGCCAAATTGCAACCCATTCTCTATAGTGCACTACTTTTGGTCAGAGAGGAGCCACCTTCACTTACTTTATGGGCCCTGGTCACAAGAAGTACACTACAGAGAAAGTGGAGTGTTATTTCGGACACATCAAAGTAAAGGCTAATTACACATGTAGAGTGGGCTTGGCCAAACATAATTGAGATGTAGAATAGGAATGGATGAGAGCGGTTAGGAGCGTAAATCCATGGATAGATAAGTCTACGTAGTCCTGGCCTATGTTGTCCTCCCCATGCAAACACACTGTGCAATGCAGTATCCCCCCTCTCCCTTGAAACAAGAAAAAGACTGCACCAGTTTGATGGACAAAAAGTCATCCGTGCAGGATATAGCTCAGGTCACACTGCCCCCTGCTGTTCAGTAACAGAACACGCAGGCAATACAGAGACACTGCTGCCCCTCCACTCATAGAGCCAAGGCACCAACGTATTCCTGAAATACTGCTGCTTCATACATGCATGATTTCAATATGTCACTTTAAGACTCAAGAAATGTAGAGTAGCTTTAACATGAAATGTGTCAAACTGTTAGTTCCATCAAGACAACATATGAATTGGCAATAGGTAATAGCGAGGTGTGCGAAAATGATGGTTTAACTGTTATTTCTCCACTTTTATCCAACGGTCAGCATAAGACCCCACCCTGGCCTGTGAGATATCTGTCAGTGAGAGGTTGGTCCACAAGAGAATTGACTCCAGCAAAGGGAGAGGAAAAAGAGAAAGCAGCGAATGAATCATTCCAGACGACAAATATAGATTTTCTGTCAGGGTTTCATTGTAGTTGCACAGGTTCTAGCATATACCATGTAAATGAGCCAGCCCCTGGAAGCTCGCCACTGAAATGGGAGTTTAGGACTGAAACTGAAATACTGAAAACCTGAAATAAACAACTGCAGCCACAACACAGTCACACAGTGCGGGTTTGTGAAACAACAACATTTGGAGGACAAGTGATAGGACAAGACGAGAGGGAGGAGGAACCTGGGGAGGACTAGTGATAGGACAAGACGAGAGGGAGGAGGAACCTGGGGAGGACTAGTGATAGGACAAGACGAGAGGGAGGAGGAACCTGGGGAGGACTAGTGATAGGACAAGAGGAGAGGGAGGAGGAACCTGGGGAGGACTAGTGATAGGACAAGACGAGAGGGAGGAGGAACCTGGGGAGGACTAGTGATAGGACAAGACGAGAGGGAGGAGGAACCTGGGGAGGACTAGTGATAGGACAAGACGAGAGGGAGGAGGAACCTGGGGAGGACTAGTGATAGGACAAGACGAGAGGGAGGATGAACCTGGGGAGGACTGGTGATAGGACAAGACGAGAGGGAGGAGGAACCTGGGGAGGACTAGTGATAGGACAAGACGAGAGGGAGGATGAACCTGGGGAGGACTAGTGATAGGACAAGACGAGAGGGAGGATGAACCTGGGGAGGACTAGTGATAGGACAAGACGAGAGGGAGGATGAACCTGGGGAGGACTAGTGATAGGACAAGACGAGAGGGAGGAGGAACCTGGGGAGGACTAGTGATGGGACAAGACGAGAGGGAGGAGGAACACACAGCAGGTTAACGCATGGGCACAAAAACAACATCAAGGGAAATGTAGACATTGGTGTTTGTACCTGGCTGTGGACTTGTTTACAAAGATCAACTCCCTTTCCTGAGATTGGTACTGTCTGGGTGAATAAGGTGATCCACAAGTTGCAGACGCAGTGGGGTGTCAGCGAACACACAACACACACACACACACACACACACACACACACACACACACAAACGTTGGAAGATGCTTATTCTCAAAGGTCAAAGCTCTCTTTTCTCACAGTCTCGCCTGTCACCTTAGCTTTGTGCATGGAATCCATGGCTATTGATCCTTTAGGACAACACGTCCTCCACCACGACAGACTGTTCGAATCACAGCATGTTAGTGTGGTTGAGGAACCACTCAGGGGAGCAGCGCAACACAGCACAAAGTTTTTAATGGGAGGGGGCTAGGAGAGGGGCTGGGAGGGGGCTAGGAGGGGGTCTGGAGGGGGCTAGGGTGGGGGCTGGGAGGGGGCTATGGTGGGGGCTGGGAGGGGGATGAGAGGGGGTTAGGAGGGAGCTGGAAGGGGGCTAGGCGGGGGCTAGGGTGGGGGCTGGGAGGGGGCTGAGAGTGGGGTTAGGAGGGAGCTGGAAGGGGGCTAGGCGGGGGGCTAGGGTGGGGGCTGGGAAGGGGGCTACGTGGGGGGCTAGGGTGGGGGCTGGGAGGGGGCTGAGAGTGGGGTTAGGAGGGAGCTGGAAGGGGGCTAGGAGGGGGTCTGGGGTGGGGGCTAGGAGGGGGCTGGGGGGGCTGAGAGGGGGTCTGGGGTGGGGGCTAGGAGGGGCTAGGGTGTGGGCTGGGAGGGGGCTATGATGGGGGCTGGGAGGGGGCTAGGAGGTGGGCTAGGAGGGGGCTGGGGTGGGGGCTAGGGTGGGGGCTAGGGTGGGGGCTGGGAGGGGGCTAGGAGGGGTGGGCTGGGGTGGGGGCTAGGAGGGGCTAGGGTGGGGGCTATGGTGGGGGCTATGGGGGGGCTGGGAGGGGGTTAGGAGGGGGCTGGGGTGGGGGCTAGGAGGGGGCTAGGGTGGGGGCTATGGTGGGGGCTGGGAGGGGGCTGAGAGGGGGTTAGGGAGGGGGCTGGAAGGGGGCTGGGAGGGGGGCTGAGGAGTGGGGTTAGGAGGGAACTGGAAGGGGGCTAGGAGGGGGCTGGGAGGCTGGGGGTGGGGGCTGGGAGAGGGCTGAAAGGGGGTTAGGAGGGAGCTGGAAGGGGGTTGTAAGGGCTGGAGAACTAGAGAGGGAAAAAGGGGCCATTATCTGCTGTATGAACAGTAAATTGTTTGTGGCGAAAAACATATTTTGAGAAAGGGGGAGGGGAGGGTTGTAGAGAGAGAGAGGAGAAGAGAGAGGGGTGAGAGGGTAGGAGAAGAGAGAGTGGGGAGAGAGTGAAGCAGCCTTCCCATTGCATGAAACTACTTGTTTTGAGCCGCTAAAAGCTGAAAGCTTCCATCCAGCCCTTTTCCCTTGTTAAGCCAAGGCCAAATCACCAACCCCCGCATGTACTTTTTCAACAATGCTTCTGGCAGCAGCCTATTTGATGGCTTAATGTGCCCTACAAGACATTACTGCCTCATAGACAGGTCTGCCCCTTTATTCCACTCAAACTTGATACGGAGGCCTTTCAACACAGTAAACAGAACGTCTCTGCTCTGAGAGAACTATAGACTACTCTTCATAGCACAGAGGTTTTGTGTGTTTGGTATGTTTTCTACCCTTGACCTTAAACCTTGTGGACTCTCTGTATGTGGAATTACATTTTACTTACTGTGTGATGTATTGAAAGTTGTGTTAAGAATTTAAATATGATCTATATTTACAGAGTCCCCCCCCCCCCGGACTCTATTGATTCTGGGATCTTTATGTCCCAATCTAGCCCAGTATGAGAAGATGAATCATGCTGGTTCTGGTTCTTTAACACTGCCCTAGCCCAGTATGAGAAGATGAATCATGATGGTTCTGGTTCTTTAACACTGCCCTAGCCCAGTATGAGAAGATGAATCATGCTGGTTCTGGTTCTTTAACACTGCTCTAGCCCAGTATGAGAAGATGAATCATGATGGTTCTGGTTCTTTAACACTGCCCAAGCCCAGTATGAGAAGATGAATCATGATGGTTCTGGTTCTTTAACACTGCTCTAGCCCAGTATGGGAAGATGAATCATGATGGTTCTGGTTCTTTAACACGGCCCTAGCCCAGTATGAGAAGATGAATCATGATGGTTCTGGTTCTTTAACACTGCTCTAGCCCAGTATGAGAAGATTAATCATGATGGTTCTGGTTCTTTAACACTGCTCTAGCCCAGTATGGGAAGATTAATCATGATGGTTCTGGTTCTTTAACACTGCTCTAGCCCAGTATGAGAAGATGAATCATGCTGGTTCTGGTTCTTTAACACTGCTCTAGCCCAGTATGAGAAGATGAATCATGATGGTTCTGGTTCTTTAACACTGCTCTAGCCCAGTATGAGAAGATGAATCATGCTGGTTCTGGTTCTTTAACACTGCTCTAGCCCAGTATGAGAAGATTAATCATGCTGGTTCTGGTTCTTTAACACTGCCCTAGCCCAGTATGAGAAGATGAATCATGATGGTTCTGGTTCTTTAACACTGCTCTAGCCCAGTATGAGAAGATGAATCATGATGGTTCTGGTTCTTTAACACTGCTCTAGCCCAGTATGAGAAGATGAATCATGATGGTTCTGGTTCTTTAACACTGCTCTAGCCCAGTATGAGAAGATGAATCATGATGGTTCTGGTTCTTTAACACGGCCCTAGCCCAGTATGAGAAGATGAATCATGATGGTTCTGGTTCTTTAACACTGCTCTAGCCCAGTATGAGAAGATGAATCATGATGGTTCTGGTTCTTTAACACTGCTCTAGCCCAGTATGAGAAGATGAATCATGATGGTTCTGGTTCTTTAACACTGCTCTAGCCCAGTATGAGAAGATGAATCATGATGGTTCTGGTTCTTTAACACTGCTCTAGCCCAGTATGAGAAGATGAATCATGCTGGTTCTGGTTCTTTAACACTGCTCTAGCCCAGTATGAGAAGATGAATCATGATGGTTCTGGTTCTTTAACACTGCTCTAGCCCAGTATGAGAAGATGAATCATGCTGGTTCTGGTTCTTTAACACTGCTCTAGCCCAGTATGAGAAGATTAATCATGCTGGTTCTGGTTCTTTAACACTGCCCTAGCCCAGTATGAGAAGATGAATCATGATGGTTCTGGTTCTTTAACACTGCCCTAGCCCAGTATGAGAAGATGAATCATGATGGTTCTGGTTCTTTAACACTGCTCTAGCCCAGTATGGGAAGATTAATCATGATGGTTCTGGTTCTTTAACACTGCTCTAGCCCAGTATGAGAAGATGAATCATGCTGGTTCTGGTTCTTTAACACTGCTCTAGCCCAGTATGAGAAGATGAATCATGATGGTTCTGGTTCTTTAACACTGCTCTAGCCCAGTATGAGAAGATGAATCATGCTGGTTCTGGTTCTTTAACACTGCTCTAGCCCAGTATGAGAAGATTAATCATGCTGGTTCTGGTTCTTTAACACTGCCCTAGCCCAGTATGAGAAGATGAATCATGATGGTTCTGGTTCTTTAACACTGCCCTAGCCCAGTATGAGAAGATTAATCATGATGGTTCTGGTTCTTTAACACTGCTCTAGCCCAGTATGAGAAGATGAATCATGATGGTTCTGGTTCTTTAACACTGCCCTAGCCCAGTATGAGAAGATGAATCATGATGGTTCTGGTTCTTTAACACTGCCCTAGCCCAGTATGGGAAGATGAATCATGATGATGATATTCATGTGGTCAGTCTCCACATCTTTACAAACTATCTTTCATCGTACCAATACCCTCAGCTAGCTGTTGAATTAGTGCCTTTGACATTCTATGGTCGGTCAAAGATGAATGTCTTGCGTGTGAATGAGCAATTACTTCCTGTATTATGTTGAACACATAGAGATCCTATTACGTGACTTTGAGTGTTCTACAGCATGTGTATTTCTATGGTTGAACATCCATACAGTCCAGCGTAGCTGGACGAGACACTGGAAATACACACACTCCAACTCCTCTTAACATCAACAATTAAGAAAGACCAAAAAATGTTTCAGGAAATAAATGTCACTGTGAGCAATATTGTTCAATTAAATGATCACTAAAATCTCGTTTTGGTCACCTCAACATTGATCAACTGAAAACATGAACAGGGTTTGGTGAGTGAATAAATGAGACATCATTCCTTTTAATCCGATTCATCTCTCCAAGGTGTTTCAGATGTGTTGAATAAACATTTCATATTCCATTACATTATTTAGTTTTAGTTTGAATTGGGGAATGTGTATTGTAAGCAAAATAACAACAGCTTCTATGAAACGAATCACAATGACCAATTTTTAGCTGTAAAGTACACACATAGAACACATAGAACACATAGAACACATATCATCTTTAATCAGTCCTGTTATAGAGAACACATAGCATCTTTAATCAGTCCTGTTATAGAGAACACATAGCATCTTTAGTCAGTCCTGTTATAGAGATCACATAGCATCTTTAGTCAGTCCTGTTATAGAGAACACAGCATCTTTAGTCAGTCCTGTTATAGAGAACACATAGCATCTTTAGTCAGTCCTGTTATAGAGAACACATAGCATCTTTAGTCAGTCCTGTTATAGAGATCACATAGCATCTTTAGTCAGTCCTGTTATAGAGATCACAGCATCTTTAGTCAGTCCTGTTATAGAGAACACATAGCATCTTTAGTCAGTCCTGTTATAGAGATCACAGCATCTTTAGTCAGTCCTGTTATAGAGAACACATAGCATCTTTAGTCAGTCCTGTTATAGAGAACACATAGCATCTTTAGTCAGTCCTGTTATAGAGATCACAGCATCTTTAGTCAGTCCTGTTATAGAGAACACATAGCATCTTTAGTCAGTCCTGTTATAGAGAACACATAGCATCTTTAGTCAGTCCTGTTATAGAGAACACATAGCATCTTTAGTCAGTCTTGTTATAGAGAACACAGCATCTTTAGTCAGTCCTGTTATAGAGATCAAATTAGAATGGCCACTTCAAACAAAGTGCCCACCTTAGCCTTACCGTGGCTCTAAAGCAAGAAGAGACAGAAAGTGCTGTTCCCTCCATCGAATGCCGCACTACAACATTTATTTGGGTTTGCACTACATTGACTAGAGCCCTATGGTCAAAAGTAGTGCACTACATTGACTAGAGCCCTATGGTCAAAAGTAGTGCACTACATTGACTAGAGCCCTATGGTCAAAAGTAGTGCACTACATTGACTAGAGCCCTATGGTCAAAAGTAGTGCACTACATTGACTAGAGCCCTATGGTCAAAAGTAGTGCACTACATTGACTAGAGCCCTATGGTCAAACGTAGTGCACTACATTGAATAGAGCCCTATGGTCAAAAGTAGTGCACTACACTAGACATTGACATTGAATAGAGCCCTATGGTCAAAAGACTAGTGGTCTACATTGACTAGAGCCCTATGGTCAAAGTAGTGCACTACATTGAATAGAGCCCTATGGTCAAAAGTAGTGCACTACATTGACTAGAGCCCTATGGTCAAAAGTAGTGCACTACATTGACTAGAGCCCTATGGTCAAAAGTAGTGCACTACATTGACTAGAGCCCTATGGTCAAAAGTAGTGCACTATGTAGGAAAATAGGGTGCCATTTGGGACTTACACACAGCCACTCTCCTTGGATGCAGAGAACAAATATTTACAATCAGAGACAGAAGTGAATAACACTCAACAAATATCAAACAAATGACAAGATAGAGTGCCAATTTTCTTTTTTCACACAGACCCATTTTTGGCTTTCTCTCCAAAACGCTCACTTTGTAGTGTTTACAGCCAGTTCTGCTGAACACGTTCAGATTCAAAACTATTGTTCTAGATCGCCATCATGTGGCAGTGGAGAAAATACATTTTTGATGATTGATTTAGTCTGATAAAACAGGTATTTGTTCTGTGGACTTGTTCTTCACAGGTGTTAATAAAATACCAACGCGGTGGCCTTGCGATTAGAGTGTCCGCCCGAAGATTGGAAGGTTGGGAATTTGATCCCCGGCCGAGTCATAACCAAAGACTGTAAAAATGTGACCTGGTCCGTCTCTGCTTGGCACTCATCGTTAAGGACATACTGTAAATTGGGGGTATGACCCTGTGATAGTCTAATATCCTGTCCAGAAGGTGTACTGGTACATCAACCTGCCTCATGCTATAGAAACATGAGATAAGCTCCTATGAGCTGTTCCGGCTTGCACCAGCCAAGGCTACTTACTTTCTTAAATATGATTACCTTTGAGAAGAAAAGGGTATTTGGATTTTTATACATTTTGTATTTAACCTTTATTTAACTAGGCAAGTCAGTTAAGAACAAATTCTTATTTACAATGACGGCCTACCCCGGCCAAACCCGGACAACGCTGGGCAAATTGTGCACTGCCCTATGGAACTCTCCATCACGGCCGGTTATGATACAGCCTGGAATCAAACTAGGGTCTGTAGTGACGCCTCTAGCACTGAGATGCAGTGCCTTGGACCCCTGTGCAACTCGGGAGCCCAGTGGCAAGAGAAGGAGAAGGAGATTGAGTTACAGTGACAGGAGAAGGAGAAGGAGATTGGGTTACAGTGACAGGAGAAGGAGATTGAGTTACAGTGGCAGGAGAAGGAGAAGGAGATTGGGTTACAGTGACAGGAGAAGGAGATTGGGTTACAGTGACAGGAGAAGGAGAAGGAGAAGGAGATTGAGTTACAGTGGCAAGAGAAGGAGAAGGAGATTGAGTTACAGTGGCAGGAGAAGGAGAAGGAGAAGGAGATTGAGTTACAGTGACAGGAGAAGGAGAAGGAGGAGGAGATTGAGTTACAGTGGCAGGAGAAGGAGAAGGAGAAGGAGAAGGAGATTGGGTTACAGTGACAGGAGAAGGAGATTGAGTTACAGTGGCAGGAGAAGGAGAAGGAGGAGAAGGAGAAGGAGAAGGAGAAGGAGATTGAGTTACAGTGGCAGGAGAAGGAGAAGGAGATTGAGTTACAGTGGCAGGAGAAGGAGAAGGAGAAGGAGAAGGAGAAGGAGAAGGAGATTGGGTTACAGTGGCAGGAGAAGGAGATTGAGTTACAGTGGCAGGAGAAGGAGAGGGAGAAGGAGATTGAGTTACAGTGGTAGGAGAAGGAGAAGGAGAAGGAGATGGGTTACAGTGGCAGGAGAAGGAGAAGGAGAAGGAGAAGGAGAATGAGAAGGAGAAGGATAAGGAGAAGGAGATGGGTTACAGTGAGGAGAAGAAGGAGATTGACAGTGGCAGGAGGAGAAGGAGATTGAGTTACAGTGGCAGGAGAAGAGATTGGGTTACAGTGGCAGGAGAAGGAGAGGAGAAGGAGAAGGAGAAGGAGAAGGAGATTGGTTACAGTGAGCAGGAGAAGGAGATTGAGGTTACAGTGGCAGGAGAAGGAGAAGGAGAAGGGGTTACAGTGGCAGGAGAAGGAGAAGGAGAAGGAGATTGGGTTACAGTGACAGGAGAAGGAGATTGGGTTACAGTGGCAGGAGAAGGAGAAGGAGAAGGAGGAGAAGGAGAAGGAGGAGAAGGAGAAGGAGAAGGAGAAGGAGATTGGGTTACAGTGGCAGGAGAAGGAGAAGGAGATTGAGTTACAGTGACAGGAGAAGGAGAAGGAGATTGAGTTACAGTGGCAGGAGAAGGAGAAGGAGAAGGAGATTGGGTTACAGTGGCAGGAGAAGGAGATTGGGTTACAGTGGCAGGAGAAGGAGAAGGAGAAGGAGAAGGAGAAGGAGATTGGGTTACAGTGGCAGGAGAAGGAGATTGGGTTACAGTGACAGGAGAAGGAGAAGGAGATTGAGTTACAGTGGCAGGAGAAGGAGAAGGAGAAGGAGAAGGAGAAGGAGAAGGAGAAGGAGAAGGAGATTGGGTTACAGTGGCAGGAGAAGGAGATTGGGTTACAGTGGCAGGAGAAGGAGAAGGAGAAGGAGAAGGAGAAGAGAAGGAGATTGAGTTACAGTGGCAGGAGAAGGAGAAGGAGATTGAGTTACAGTGGCAGGAGAAGGAGAAGGAGAAGGAGAAGGAGATTGAGTTACAGTGGCAGGAGAAGGAGAAGGAGAAGGATATTGGGTTACAGTGGCAGGAGAAGGAGATTGGGTTACAGTGACAGGAGAAGGAGATTGAGTTACAGTGGCAGGAGAAGGAGAAGGAGATTGAGTTACAGTGACAGGAGAAGGAGAAGGAGATTGAGTTACAGTGACAGGAGAAGGAGAAGGAGCAGGAGAAGGAGGAGAAGGAGAAGGAGAAGGAGAAGGAGATTGGGTTACAGTGACAGGAGAAGGAGAAGGAGATTGGGTTACAGTGGCAGGAGAAGGAGAAGGAGAAGGAGGAGAAGGAGAAGGAGGAGAAGGAGAAGGAGATTGGGTTACAGTGGCAGGAGAAGGAGAAGGAGAGGAGTGACAGGAGAAGGAGATTGAGTTACAGTGGCAGGAGAAGGAGAAGGAGATTGGGTTACAGTGGCAGGAGAAGGAGAAGGAGATTGAGTTACAGTGACAGGAGAAGGAGAAGAAGGAGAAGGAGAAGGAGATTGAGTTACAGTGGCAGGAGAAGGAGAAGGAGAAGGTTACAGGAGATTGGGTTACAGAAGGAGAAGGAGATTGGGTTACAGTGGCAGGAGAAGGAGAAGGAGAAGGAGATTGAGTTACAGTGACAGGAGAAGGAGAAGGAGATTGAGTTACAGTGGCAGGAGAAGGAGAAGGAGAAGGAGAAGGAGATTGGGTTACAGTGACAGGAGAAGGAGATTGGGTTACAGTGGCAGGAGAAGGAGAAGGAGAAGGAGGAGAAGGAGAAGGAGAAGGAGAAGGAGAAAGGAGTTACAGTGGCAGGAGAAGGAGAAGGAGAAGGAGATTGGGTTACAGTGGCAGGAGAAGGAGATTGAGTTACAGTGGCAGGAGAAGGAGAAGGAGAAGGAGAAGGAGAAGGAGAAGGAGATTGGGTTACAGTGGCAGGAGAAGGAGATTGGGTTACAGTGGCAGGAGAAGGAGAAGGAGAAGGAGAAGGAGAAGGAGAAGGAGAAGGAGATTGAGTTACAGTGGCAGGAGAAGGAGAAGGAGATTGAGTTACAGTGGCAGGAGAAGGAGAAGGAGAAGGAGAAGGAGAAGGAGATTGGGTTACAGTGGCAGGAGAAGGAGATTGAGTTACAGTGGCAGGAGAAGGAGAAGGAGAAGGAGAAGGAGATTGAGTTACAGTGGCAGGAGAAGGAGAAGGAGATTGGTTACAGGAGAAGGAGAAGGAGAAGGAGAAGGAGAGAAGGAGGAGAAGGAGAAGGAGATTGAGAAGGACAGTGGCAGGAGAAGGAGAAGGAGATTGAGTTACAGTGGCAGGAGAAGGAGAAGGAGAAGGAGAAGGAGAAGGAGATTGAGTTACAGTGGCAGGCAGGAGAAGGAGATTGAGTTACAGTGGCAGGAGAAGGAGAAGGAGAAGGAGATTGAGTTACAGTGGCAGGAGAAGGAGAAGGAGATTGAGTTACAGTGACAGGAGAAGGAGAAGGAGATTGAGTTACAGTGGCAGGAGAAGGAGAAGGAGAAGGAGATTGAGTTACAGTGACAGGAGAAGGAGAAGGAGGAGAAGGAGAAGGAGAAGGAGAAGGAGATTGGGTTACAGTGACAGGAGAAGGAGAAGGAGAAGGAGAAGGAGATTGAGGTTACAGTGACAGGAGAAGGAGAAGGAGATTGAGTTACAGTGGCAGGAGAAGGAGGAGAAGGAGATTGAGTTACAGTGACAGGAGAAGGAAGGAGATTGAGTTACAGTGGCAGGAGAAGGAGAAGGAGAAGGAGATTGAGTTACAGTGAGAAGGAGAGAGAAGGAGAAGGAGATTGGGTTACAGTGGCAGGAGGAGAAGGAGATTGGAGTTACAGTGGCAGGAGAAGGAGATTGGGTTACAGTGGCAGGAGAAGGAGAAGGAGATTGAGTTACAGTGACAGGAGAAGGAGAGGAGATTGGGTTACAGTGGCAGGAGAAGGAGAAGGAGATTGAGTTACAGTGGCAGGAGAAGGAGAAGGAGAAGGAGAAGGAGAAGAGATTGAGTTACAAGGAGAAGGAGATTGAGTTACAGTGAGAAGGAGAAGGAGAAGGAGAAGATTGAGTTACAGTGGCAGGAGAAGGAGAAGGAGATTGGGTTACAGTGGCAGGAGAAGGAGATTGAGTTACAGTGACAGGAGAAGGAGAAGGAGATTGGGTTACAGTGGCAGGAGAAGGAGAGGAGAAGGAGAGGAGATTGAGTTACAGTGGCAGGAGAAGGAGAAGGAGATTGAGTTACAGTGGCAGGAGAAGGAGATTGAGTTACAGTACAGGAGAAGGAGAAGAGAGAAGGAGAAGGAGATTGAGTTACAGTGGCAGGAGAAGGAGAAGGAGAAGGAGAGGAGAAGGAGATTGGGTTACAGTGGCAGGGAGAAGGAGATTGAGTTACAGTGACAGGAGAAGGAGAAGGAGATTGAGTTACAGTGACAGGAGAAGGAGATTGAGTTACAGGCAGGAGGAGAAGGAGAAGGGAGATTGGGTTACAGTGGCAGGAAGGAGAAGGAGAAGTTACAGGAGAAGGAGAAGGAGAAGGAGATTGAGTTACAGTGGCAGGAGAAGAAGGAGAAGGAGATTGAGTTACAGTGGCAGGAGAAGGAGATTGAGTTACAGTGGCAGGAGAAGGAGATTGAGTTACAGTGGCAGGAGAAGGAGAAGGAGAAGGAGATTGAGTTACAGTGGCAGGAGAAGGAGAAGGAGATTACAGTGGCAGGAGAAGGAGATTGAGTTACAGTGGCAGGAGAAGGAGATTGGGTTACAGGCAGGAGAAGGAGATTGGGTTACAGTGGCAGGAGAAGGAGAAGGAGAAGGAGATTGAGTTACAGTGGCAGGAGAAGAGTTACAGTGGCAGGAGAAGGAGAAGGAGAAGGAGATTGAGTTTACAGTGACAGGAGAAGGAGAGGAGATTGAGTTACAGTGGCAGGAGAAGGAGAAGGAGAAGGAGAAGATTGAGATTGAGTTACAGTGAGCAGGAGAAGGAGATTGAGAGTGGCAGGAGAAGGAGATTGGAGTTACAGGCAGGAGAAGGAGAAGGAGATTGGGTTACAGTGGCAGGAGAAGGAGAAGGAGATTGGGTTACAGTGGCAGGAGAAGGAGAAGGAGAAGGAGAAGGAGAAGGAGATTGAGTTACAGTGAGCAGGAGAAGGAGAAGTTACAGTGGCAGGAGAAGGAGAAGGAGAAGGAGATTGAGTTACAGTGGCAGGAGAAGGAGAAGGAGATTGAGTTACAGTGACAGGAGAAGGAGAAGGAGATTGAGTTACAGTGGCAGGAGAAGGAGATTGAGTTACAGTGGCAGGAGAAGGAGAAGGAGATTGGGTTACAGTGACAGGAGAAGGAGATTGAGTTACAGTGGCAGGAGAAGGAGAAGGAGAAGGAGATTGAGTTACAGTGGCAGGAGAAGGAGAAGGAGATTGAGTTACAGTGGCAGGAGAAGGAGATTGAGTTACAGTGGCAGGAGAAGGAGAAGGAGAAGGAGAAGGAGATTGGGTTACAGTGGCAGGAGAAGGAGATTGGGTTACAGTGGCAGGAGAAGGAGAAGGAGAAGGAGGTTACAGTGGCAGGAGAAGGAGAGGAGTTACAGTGGCAGGAGAAGGAGAAGGAGAAGGAGAAGGTTACAGTGGCAGGAGAAGGAGAAGGAGATTGAGTTACAGTGGCAGGAGAAGGAGAAGGAGATTGAGTTACAGTGGCAGGAGAAGGAGAAGGAGAAGAGATTGAGTTACAGTGGCAGGAGAAGGAGATTGAGTTACAGTGGCAGGAGAAGGAGATTGAGTTACAGTGGTGGAGAAGGAGATTGAGAAGGAGAAGGAGATTGAGTTACAGTGGCAGGAGAAGGAGAAGGAGACAGGAGAAGGAGAAGGAGATTGGGTTACAGTGACAGGAGAAGGAGATTGGGTTACAGTGGCAGGCAGGAGAAGGAGAAGGAGAAGGAGATTGAGTTACAGTGAAAGGAGAAGGAGAAGGAGTTACAGTGGCAGGAGAAGGAGAAGGAGAAGAGATTGAGTTACAGTGGCAGGAGAAGGAGTTACAGTGAAGGAGAAGGAGAAGGAGATTGAGTTACAGTGGCAGGAGAAGGAGAAGGAGAAGGAGAAGGAGATTGAGTTACAGTGGCAGGAGAAGGAAGGAGATTGGGTTACAGTGGCAGAGAGAGAGGAGAAGGAGAAGGAGATTGAGGTTACAGTGGCAGGAGAAGGAGAAGGAGATTGAGTTACAGTTACAGTGACAGGAGAAGGAGATTGAGTTACAGTGGCAGGAGAAGGAGAAGGAGATTGAGTTACAGTGACAGGAGAAGGAGAAGGAGATTGAGTTACAGTGGCAGGAGAAGGAGAAGGAGAAGGAGATTGAGTTACAGTGGCAGGAGAAGGAGATTGAGTTACAGTGGCAGGAGAAGGAGAAGGAGTTACAGAGAAGGAGAAGGAGAAGTTAGAAGGAGAAGGAGAAGGAGATTGAGTTACAGTGGCAGGAGAAGGAGAAGGAGAAGGAGATTGAGTTACAGTGACAGGAGAAGGAGAAGGAGATTGAGTTACAGTGACAGGAGAAGGAGGAGTTACAAGGAGAAGGAGAAGGAGATTGAGTTACAGTGGCAGGAGAAGGAGAAGGAGATTGAGTTACAGTGAGCAGGAGAAGGAGAAGGAGATTGAGTTACAGTGAAGGAGAAGGAGATTGAGTTACAGTGGCAGGAGAAGGAGAAGGAGATTGAGTTACAGTGGCAGGAGAAGGAGAAGGAGATTGAGTTACAGTGAGAAGGAGAAGGAGATTGAGTTACAGTGGCAGGAGGAGAATTGGAGGCAGGAGAAGGAGAAGGAGATTGGGTTACAGTGACAGGAGAAGGAGATTGAGTTAAGTGGCAGGAGAAGGAGAAGGAGAAGGTTACAGTGACAGGAGAAGGAGATTGAGTTACAGTGACAGGAGAAGATTGGGTTACAGTGGCAGGAGAAGGAGAAGGAGATTGAGTTACAGTGGAGGAGAAGGAGAGAGATTGGAGGAGAAGGAGAAGGAGATTGAGTTACAGTGGCAGGAGAAGGAGAAGGAGATTGAGTTACAGTGGCAGGAGAAGGAGATTGAGTTACAGTGGCAGGAGAAGGAGAAGGAGAAGGAGAAGGAGATTGGGTTACAGTGACAGGAGGAGAAGGAGATTGAGTTACAGTGACAGGAGAAGGAGATTGGAGTGGCAGGAGAAGGAGAAGGAGAAGGAGATTGAGTTACAGTGGCAGGAGAAGAGAAGGAGAGGAGGGTTACAGTGACAGGAGAAGGAGATTGAGTTACAGTGGCAGGAGAAGGAGAAGGAGATTGGGTTACAGTGGCAGGAGGAGAAGGAGATTGGGTTACAGTGGAAGAGAAGAGAAGGAGTTACAGTGGCAGGAGAAGGAGATTGAGTTACAGTGGCAGGAGAAGGAGATTGAGTTACAGTGACAGGAGAAGGAGGAGAAGGAGAAGGAGAAGGACAGGAGACAGGGAAGGAGAAGGAGAAGGAGATTGGGTTACAGTGGCAGGAGAAGGAGAAGGAGATTGAGTTACAGTGGCAGGAGGAAGAGAGGAGAAGGAGAAGGAGATTGGGTTACAGTGGCAGGAGAAGGAGAAGGAGATTGAGTTACAGTGAGAAGGAGAAGGAGATTGAGTTACAGTGGCAGGAGAAGGAGAAGGAGAAGATTGAGTTAAGTGGCAGGAGAGAAGAAGGAGATTGAGTTACAGTGGCAGGAGAAGGAGAAGGAGAAGGAGATTGAGTTACAGTGGCAGGAGAAGGAGAAGGAGAAGGAGATTGAGTTACAGTGCAGGAGAAGGAGAAGAGAAGGAGAAGGAGAACAGGAGAAGGAGAAGGAGATTGGGTTACAGTGAGAAGGAGATTGAGTTACAGTGGCAGGAGAAGGAAGGAGAAGGAGATTGAGTTACAGTGGCAGGAGAAGGAGAAGGAGAAGGAGATTGGGTTACAGTGGCAGGAGAAGGAGAAGGAGAAGAGAAGGAGAAGGAGATTGAGTTACAGGAGGAGAAGGAGAAGGAGATTGAGTTACAGTGGCAGGAGAAGGAGAGTTACAGTGGCAGGAGAAGGAGAAGGAGATTGAGTTACAGTGGCAGGAGAAGGAGATTGAGTTACAGTGGCAGGAGAAGGAGAAGGAGAAGGAGAAGGAGAAGGAGAAGGAGATTGAGTTACAGTGGCAGGAGAAGGAGAAGGAGAAGGAGATTGAGTTACAGTGGCAGGAGAAGGAGAAGGAGAAGGAGATTGAGTTACAGTGGCAGGAGAAGGAGAAGGAGAAGGAGATTGGGTTACAGTGGCAGGAGAAGGAGAAGGAGGAGATTGAGTTACAGTGGCAGGAGAAGGAGAGTTACAAGGAGAAGGAGATTGAGTTACAGTGGCAGGGAGAAGGAGAAGGAGATTGGGTTACAGTGGCAGGAGAAGGAGATTGGGTTACAGTGGCAGGAGAAGGAGAAGGAGGCAGGAGAAGGAGATTGAGTTACAGTGACAGGAGAAGGAGAAGGAGATTGAGTTACAGTGACAGGAGAAGGAGAAGGAGATTGGTTTACAGTGACAGGAGAAGGAGCAGGAGATTGGGTTACAGTGGCAGGAGAAGGAGAAGGAGAAGGAGAAGGAGAAGGAGAAGGAGAAGGAGATTGGGTTACAGTGGCAGGAGAAGGAGAAGGAGATTGAGTTACAGTGGCAGGAGAAGGAGAAGGAGGAGGAGATTGAGTTACAGTGGCAGGAGAAGGAGATTGAGTTACAGTGGCAGGAGAAGGAGATTGAGTTACAGTGGCAGGAGAAGGAGATTGAGTTACAGTGACAGGAGAAGGAGATTGGGTTACAGTGGCAGGAGAAGGAGAAGGAGAAGGAGATTGGGTTACAGTGGCAGGAGAAGGGAAGGAGATTGAGTTACAGTGACAGGAGAAGGAGAAGGAGAAGGAGATTGAGTTAGAGTGACAGGAGAAGGAGATTGAGTTACAGTGGCAGGAGAAGGAGAAGGAGAAGGAGATTGAGTTACAGTGGCAGGAGAAGGAGAAGGAGAAGGAGATTGAGTTACAGTGGCAGGAGAAGGAGATTGGGTTACAGTGGCAGGAGAAGGAGAAGGAGAAGGAGAAGGAGATTGAGTTACAGTGGCAGGAGAAGGAGAAGGAGAAGGAGATTGAGTTACAGTGGCAGGAGAAGGAGATTGAGTTACAGTGACAGGAGAAGGAGATTGAGTTACAGGAGAAGGAGAAGGAGATTGAGTTACAGTGACAGAGGAGGAGATTGAGTTACAGTGGCAGGAGAAGGAGAAGGAGAAGGAGATTGAGTTAAGTGACAGGAGAAGGAGATTGAGACAGTGACAGGAGAAGGAGAAGGAGATTGAGTTACAGTGGCAGAGAGAAGGAGATTGAGTTACAGTGGCAGGAGAAGAGAGATTGAGTTACAGTGGCAGGAGAAGGAGTGAGATTGGGTTACAGTGGAGAAGGAGAAGGAGAAGGAGAAGGAGAAGGAGATTGGGTTACAGTGGCAGGAGGAGAAGGAGATTGAGTTACAGTGGCAGGAGAAGGAGAAGGAGAAGGAGATTGAGTTACAGTGCAGGAGAAGGAGAAGGAGAGGAAGAGTTACAGTGGCAGGAGAAGGAGAAGGAGAAGGAGATTGAGTTACAGTGGCAGGAGAAGAGATTGAGTTACAGTGGCAGGAGAAGGGAGATTGAGTTACAGTGGCAGGAGAAGGAGAAGGAGAAGGAGAGGAGAGTTACAGTGCAGGAGAAGGAGAAGGAGAGATTGAGTTACAGTGGCAGGAGAAGAGAGATTGAGTTACAGTGGCAGGAGAAGGAGAAGGATTGAGTTACAGTGAGAAGGAGAAGGAGAAGGAGAAGGAGAAGGAGAGTTACAGTGACAGGAGAAGGAGATTGAGAAGGAGAAGGAGATTGAGAGGAGAAGGAGAAGGAGAAGGAGATTGAGTTACAGTGGCAGGAGAAGGAGATTGAGTTACAGTGGCAGGAGAAGGAGATTGAGTTACAGTGGCAGGAGAAGGAGAGAACAGTGGCAGAGAGGAAGGAGTTAAGGAGAAGGAGATTGGGTTACAGTGGCAGGAGAAGAGAGTTACAGGAGAAGGAGAAGGAGAAGGAGATTGAGTTACAGTGACAGGAGAAGGAGGGTTACAGTGGCAGGAGAAGGAGATTGGGTTACAGTGAGCAGGAGAAGGAGAAGGAGATTGAGTTACAGTGGCAGGAGAAGGAGATTGGGTTACAGTGGCAGGAGAAGGAGAAGGAGAAGGAGAAGGAGATTGGGTTACAGTGGCAGGAGAAGGAGAAGGAGAAGGAGATTGAGTTAGGAGAAGGAGAAGAGATTGAGTTACAGGAGAAGGAGATTGAGTTACAGCAGGAGAAGGAGAAGGAGAGAGTTACAGGAGAAGGAGATTGAGTTACAGTGGCAGGAGAAGGAGAAGGAGAAGGAGATTGGGTTACAGTGGCAGGAGAAGGAGAAGGAGAAGGAGATTGAGTTACAGTGAGCAGGAGAAGGAGAAGGAGATTGAGTTACAGTGGCAGGAGAAGGAGATTGAGTTACAGTGGCAGGAGAAGGAGATTGAGTTACAGTGGCAGGAGGAGAAGGAGATTGAGTTACAGTGACAGGAGAAGGAGATTGAGTTACAGTGGCAGGAGAAGGAGAAGGAGATTGAGTTACAGTGACAGGAGAAGGAGATTGAGTTACAGTGGCAGGAGAAGGAGAAGGAGATTGAGTTACAGTGGCAGGAGAAGGAGAAGGAGAAGGAGATTGAGTTACAGTGGCAGGAGAAGGAGAAGGAGATTAGGTTACAGTGGCAGGAGAAGGAGAAGGAGAAGGAGAAGGAGATTGGGTTACAGTGACAGGAGAAGGAGATTGAGTTACAGTGGCAGGAGAAGGAGATTGAGTTACAGTGGCAGGAGAAGGAGAAGGAGAAGTTACAGAGAAGGAGAAGGAGAAGGAGAAGGAGATTGAGTTACAGTGACAGGAGAAGGAGATTGGGTTACAGTGGCAGGAGAAGGAGAAGGAGATTGGGTTACAGTGGCAGGAGAAGGAGAAGGAGATTGAGTTACAGTGGCAGGAGAAGGAGAAGGAGATTGAGTTACAGTGACAGGAGAAGGAGATTGAGTTACAGTGGCAGGAGAAGGAGAAGGAGAAGGAGAAGGAGAAGGAGATTGGGTTACAGTGGCAGGAGAAGGAGAAGGAGATTGAGTTACAGTGGCAGGAGAAGGAGAAGGAGAAGGAGAAGGAGATTGAGTTACAGTGGCAGGAGAAGGAGAAGGAGAAGGAGAAGGAGATTGGGTTACAGTGGCAGGAGAAGGAGAAGGAGATTGAGTTACAGTGACAGGAGAGAAGGAGAAGAAGGAGAAGGAGATTGGGTTACAGTGGCAGGAGAAGGAGAAGGAGAAGGAGAAGGAGATTGGAGTTACAGTGGAGGAGAAGGAGAGGAGGAGAAGGAGAAGGAGATTGGGAGAAGGAGAAGGAGAAGGAGAAGGAGATTGAGTTACAGTGGCAGGTGGAAGGAGAAGGAGAAGGAGAGGAGAAGGAGAAGGAGATTGAGTTACAGTGGCAGGAGAAGGAGAAGGAGAAGGAGATTGAGTTACAGTGACAGGAGAAGGAGATTGAGTTACAGTGGCAGGAGAAGGAGAAGGAGATTGAGTTACAGTGGCAGGAGAAGGAGAAGGAGATTGGGTTACAGTGGCAGGAGAAGGAGAAGGAGATTGGGTTACAGTGACAGGAGAAGGAGATTGAGTTACAGTGGCAGGAGAAGGAGAAGGAGAAGGAGATTGGGTTACAGTGGCAGGAGAAGGAGAAGGAGAAGGAGATTGAGTTACAGTGGCAGGAGAAGGAGAAGGAGATTGAGTTACAGTGGCAGGAGAAGGAGAAGGAGAAGGAGATTGGGTTACAGTGGCAGGAGAAGGAGAAGGAGATTGAGTTACAGTGGCAGGAGAAGGAGAAGGAGATTGAGTTACAGTGACAGGAGAAGGAGAAGGAGATTGAGTTACAGTGGCAGGAGAAGGAGATTGAGTTACAGTGGCAGGAGAAGGAGACAGTGGCAGGAGAAGGAGAAGGAGAAGGAGATTGAGTTACAGTGACAGGAGAAGGAGATTGAGTTACAGTGGCAGGAGAAGGAGAAGGAGATTGAGTTACAGTGACAGGAGAAGGAGATTGAGTTACAGTGAGAAGGAGAAGGAGAAGGAGAAGGAGATTGAGTTACAGTGGCAAGGAGAAGGAGAAGGAGATTGAGTTACAGTGGCAGGAGAAGGAGATTGAGTTACAGTGGCAGGAGAAGGAGAAGAGAAGGAGAAGGAGATTGGGTTACAGTGACAGGAGAAGGAGATTGAGTTACAGTGGCAGGAGAAGGAGAAGGAGATTGAGTTACAGTGGCAGGAGAAGGAGAAGAGAGAAGGAGAAGGAGAAGGAGAAGGAGAAGGAGAAGGAGAAGGAGATTGGGTTACAGTGGCAGGAGAAGGAGAAGGAGATTGAGTTACAGTGGCAGGAGAAGGAGATTGAGTTACAGTGACAGGAGAAGGAGATTGGGTTACAGTGGCAGGAGAAGGAGAAGGAGAAGGAGATTGGGTTACAGTGACAGGAGAAGGAGATTGGGTTACAGTGGCAGGAGAAGGAGAAGGAGAAGGAGATTGAGTTACAGTGACAGGAGAAGGAGATTGAGTTACAGTGGCAGGAGAAGGAGAAGGAGAAGGAGATTGATTGAGCAGGAGAAGGAGAAGGAGATTGAGTTACAGTGGCAGGAGAAGGAGATTGAGTTACAGTGGCAGGAGAAGGAGATTGAGTTACAGTGACAGGAGAAGGAGATTGGGTTACAGTGGCAGGAGAAGGAGAAGGAGAAGGAGATTGAGTTACAGTGACAGGAGAAGGAGATTGGGTTACAGTGGCAGGAGAAGGAGAAGGAGAAGGAGATTGAGTTACAGTGGCAGGAGAAGGAGAAGGAGAAGGAGAAGGAGATTGGGTTACAGTGGCAGGAGAAGGAGAAGGAGATTGAGTTACAGTGGCAGGAGAAGGAGATTGAGTTACAGTGGCAGGAGAAAGGAGAAGGAGAAGGAGATTGAGTTACAGTGGCAGGAGAAGGAGAAGGAGATTGAGTTACAGTGGCAGGAGAAGGAGAAGGAGAGTTACAGTGACAGGAGAAGGAGATTGAGTTACAGTGGCAGGAGAAGGAGATTGGGTTACAGTGGCAGGAGAAGGAGAAGGAGAAGGAGATTGAGTTACAGTGGCAGGAGAAGGAGAAGGAGAAGGAGATTGGGTTACAGTGGCAGGAGAAGGAGAAGGAGATTGGGTTACAGTGACAGGAGAAGGAGATTGAGTTACAGTGGCAGGAGAAGGAGAAGGAGAAGGAGATTGAGTTACAGTGGCAGGAGAAGGAGAAGGAGATTGAGTTACAGTGGCAGGAGAAGGAGAAGGAGATTGGGTTACAGTGGCAGGAGAAGGAGAAGGAGATTGGGTTACAGTGACAGGAGAAGGAGCAGGAGATTGAGTTACAGTGGCAGGAGAAGGAGAAGGAGAAGGGAGGAGAAGGAGAAGGAGAAGGAGATTGGGTTACAGTGACAGGGAGAAGGAGATTGGTTACAGTTACAGTGGCAGGAGAAGGAGATTGAGTTACAGTGGCAGAGAGAAGGAGACAGTGGAGGAGAAGGAGATTGAGTTACAGTGGCAGGAGAAGGAGAAGGAGAAGGAGATTGAGTTACAGTGGCAGGAGAAGGAGAAGGAGATTGAGTTACAGGAGAAGGAGAAGGAGATTGGGTTACAGTGGCAGGAGAAGGAGAAGGAGATTGAGTTACAGTACAGGAGCAGGAGAAGGAGAAGGAGATTGAGTTACAGTGACAGGAGAATGAGATTGAGTTACAGTGGCAGGAGAAGGAGAAGGACAGGAGAAGGAGAAGGAGATTGAGTTACAGTGAGAAGGAGAAGGAGATTGAGTTACAGTGGCAGGAGAAGGAGAAGGAGATTGAGTTACAGTGACAGGAGAAGGAGATTGAGTTACAGTGGCAGGAGAAGGAGAAGGAGAAGGAGATTGAGTTACAGTGGCAGGAGAAGGAGAAGGAGATTGAGTTACAGTGGCAGGAGAAGGAGAGGATAGGTTACAGTGGCAGGAGAAGGAGAAGGAGAAGGAGAAGGAGATTGGGTTACAGTGACAGGAGAAGGAGATTGAGTTACAGTGGCAGGAGAAGGAGATTGAGTTACAGTGGCAGGAGAAGGAGAAGGATAAGGAGGAGAAGGAGAAGGAGAAGGAGATTGGGTTACAGTGACAGGAGAAGGAGATTGGGTTACAGTGGCAGGAGAAGGAGATTGAGTTACAGTGGCAGGAGAAGGAGATTGAGTTACAGTGACAGGAGAAGGAGATTGGGTTACAGTGGCAGGAGAAGGAGAAGGAGAAGGAGATTGGGTTACAGTGACAGGAGAAGGAGATTGAGTTTGGCAGGAGAAGGAGAAGGAGAAGGAGATTGAGTTACAGTGGCAGGGAGAAGGAGATTGAGTTACAGTGACAGGAGAAGGAGGAGAAGGAGAAGGAGAAGGAGATTGAGTTACAGTGGCAGGAGAAGGAGATTGGTTAGAAGATTGGCAGGAGAAGGAGATTGGAACAGTGACAGGAGAAGGAGATTGGGTTACAGTGGCAGGAGAAGGAGAAGGAGAAGGAGATTGGGTTACAGTGACAGGAGAAGGAGATTGGGTTACAGTGGCAGGAGAAGGAGAAGGAGAAGGAGATTGGGTTACAGTGGCAGGAGAAGGAGAATGAGATTGGGTTACAGTGACAGGAGAAGGAGATTGAGTTACAGTGGCAGGAGAAGGAGAAGGAGAATGAGATTGGGTTACAGTGGCAGGAGAAGGAGAAGGAGAAGGAGATTGAGTTACAGTGGCAGGAGAAGGAGAAGGAGAAGGAGATTGGGTTACAGTGGCAGGAGAAGGAGAAGGAGATTGGGTTACAGTGACAGGAGAAGGAGATTGAGTTACAGTGGCAGGAGAAGGAGATTGGGTTACAGTGGCAGGAGAAGGAGAAGGAGAAGGAGATTGAGTTACAGTGGCAGGAGAAGGAGAAGGAGAAGGAGATTGAGTTACAGTGGCAGGAGAAGGAGAAGATTGAGTTACAGTGACAGGGAGATTGGGTTACAGTGAGGAGAAGGAGATTGAGTTACAGTGGCAGGAGAAGGAGAAGGAGAAGGAGATTGAGTTACAGTGGCAGGAGAAGGAGAAGGAGATTGAGTTACAGTGGCAGGAGAAGGAGATTGGAGTTACAGTGACAGGAGAAGGAGATTGAGTTACAGTGGCAGGAGAAGGAGAAGGAGAAGGAGATTGGGTTACAGTGGCAGGAGAAGGAGAAGGAGAAGGAGATTGAGTTACAGTGGCAGGAGAAGGAGAAGGAGATTGAGTTACAGTGACAGGAGAAGGAGATTGAGTTACAGTGACAGGAGAAGGAGATTGAGTTACAGTGGCTGTAGAAGGAGAAGGAGATTGAGTTACAGTGGGCCAGGAGGAGGAGATTGAGTTACAGTGGCAGGAGAAGGAGAAGGAGATTGAGTTACAGTGACAGGAGAAGGAGATTGAGTTACAGTGGCAGGAGAAGGAGAAGGAGAAGGAGATTGAGTTACAGTGGCAAGAGAAGGAGAAGGAGATTGAGTTACAGTGGCAGGAGAAGGAGATTAGGTTACAGTGGCAGGAGAAGGAGAAGGAGAAGGAGATTGGGTTACAGTGACAGGAGAAGGAGATTGAGTTACAGTGGCAGGAGAAGGTGATTGAGTTACAGTGGCAGGAGAAGGAGAAGGAGAAGGAGGAGAAGGAGAAGGAGAAGGAGATTGGGTTACAGTGGCAGGAGAAGGAGAAGGAGATTGAGTTACAGTGGCAGGAGAAGGAGAAGGAGATTGAGTTACAGTGACAGGAGAAGGAGAAGGAGATTGGGTTACAGTGACAGGAGAAGGAGCAGGAGAAGGAGATTGGAGATTGAGTTACAGTGGCAGGTGACCTCAGGAGAAGGAGATTGGGTTACAGTGGCAGGAGAAGGAGAAGGAGAGAAGGAGAAGGAGATTGGGTTACAGTGGCAGGAGAAGGAGAAGGAGAAGGAGAAGGAGAAGGAGATTGGGTTACAGTGGCAGGAGAAGGAGCAGGAGATTGAGTTACAGTGACAGGAGAAGGAGAAGGAGAAGGAGAAGGAGAAGGAGAAGGAGAAGGAGATTGGGTTACAGTGGCAGGAGAAGGAGAAGGAGAAGGAGAAGAAGATTGAGTTACAGTGGCAGGAGAAGGAGAAGGAGAAGGAGATTGAGTTACAGTGGCAGGAGAAGGAGAAGGAGATTGAGTTACAGTGGCAGGAGAAGGAGATTGGGTTACAGTGGCAGGAGAAGGAGAAGGAGAAGGAGATTGGTTACAGACAGGAGAAGGAGATTGAGTTACAGTGGCAGGAGAAGGAGAAGGAGAAGAGAGGAGATTGGGTTACAGTGGCAGGAGAAGGAGATTGAGTTACAGTGGCAGGAGAAGAGAAGAAGGAGATTGAGTTACAGTGACAGGAGAAGGAGAAGGAGAAGGAGATTGAGTTACAGTGGCAGGAGAAGGAGAAGGAGAAGGAGTGGCAGGAGAAGGAGATTGAGTTACAGTGGCTGGAGAAGGAGAAGGAGATTGAGTTACAGTGGCAGGAGAAGGAGATTGAGTTACAGTGGCAGGAGAAGGAGAAGGAGATTGAGTTACAGTGACAGGAGAAGGAGATTGAGTTACAGTGGCAGGAGAAGGAGAAGGAGAAGGAGATTGAGTTACAGTGGCAGGAGAAGAAGGAGAAGGAGATTGAGTTGGCAGTGGAAGGAGGAGAAGGAGATTAGGTTACAGTGGAGGAGAAGGAGAAGGAGAAGGAGAAGGAGATTGGGTTACAGTGACAGGAGAAGGAGATTGAGTTACAGTGGCAGGAGAAGGAGATTGAGTTACAGTGGCAGGAGAAGGAGAAGGAGAAGGAGGAGAAGGAGAAGGAGAAGGAGATTGGGTTACAGTGACAGGAGAAGGAGATTGGGTTACAGTGGCAGGAGAAGGAGAAGGAGCTTGGGTTACAGTGGCAGGAGAAGGAGAAGGAGATTGAGTTACAGTGACAGGAGAAGGAGAAGGAGATTGGTTTACAGTGACAGGAGAAGGAGCAGGAGAAGGAGATTGGGTTACAGTGACAGGAGAAGGAGATTGGGTTACAGTGGCAGGAGAAGGAGAAGGAGCTTGGGTTACAGTGGCAGGAGAAGGAGAAGGAGAAGGAGGAGAAGGAGAAGAAGGAGAAGGAGAAGGAGGAGAAGGAGAAGGAGAAGGAGAAGGAGATTGGGTTACAGTGGCAGGAGAAGGAGCAGGAGATTGAGTTACAGTGACAGGAGAAGGAGAAGGAGAAGGAGAAGGAGAAGGAGATTGGGTTACAGTGGCAGGAGAAGGAGAAGGAGAAGGAGAAGGAGATTGAGTTACAGTGGCAGGAGAAGGAGATTGGGTTACAGTGGCTGGAGAAGGAGAAGGAGAAGGAGAAGGAGATTGAGTTACAGTGGCAGGATAAGGAGAAGGAGAAGGAGAAGGAGATTGGGTTACAGTGACAGGAGAAGGAGATTGAGTTACAGTGGCAGGAGAAGGAGAAGGAGAAGGAGAAGGAGATTGGGTTACAGTGGCAGGAGAAGGAGATTGAGTTACAGTGGCAGGAGAAGGAGATTGAGTTACAGTGGCAGGAGAAGGAGAAGGAGAAGGAGAAGGAGATTGAGTTACAGTGGCAGGAGAAGGAGAAGGAGAAGGAGAAGGAGAAGGAGAAGGAGAAGGAGAAGGATATTGAGTTACAGTGACAGGAGAAGGAGAAGGAGATTGAGTTACAGTGGCAGGAGAAGGAGAAGGAGAAGGAGAAGGAGAAGGAGATTGGGTTACAGTGGCAGGAGAAGGAGATTGAGTTACAGTGACAGGAGAAGGAGAAGGAGATTGAGTTACAGTGACAGGAGAAGGAGGATGACTTTGGATATGTTTTTCAACAATTATGTTTCTTAATAATCCTAGTGCTTACAGGCCCAGGAAAAGCAACTATTACATGGATAAGTAGTGTTCTGTGTGTCTTTCTTAGTTAAAGATGGTCAACAATAAGAACTCATCAAGGCATGAAAGGCAAAACAATCTAGTTAGCCACATGTTCAGTTATCCTTCAGAGTTATCCTTCAGAGTTATCCTTCAGAGTTATCCTTCACAGTTACCCTTCAGAGTTATCCTTCAGAATTATCCTTCACTTTTACCCTTCACAGTTACCCTTCACAGTTACCCTTCAGAGTTATCCTTCAGAGTTATCCTTCACAGTTACCCTTCAGAGTTATCCTTCAGAGTTATCCTTCACAGTTACCCTTCACAGTTACCCTTCACAGTTACCCTTCACAGTTATCCTTCAGAGTTATCCTTCAGAGTTATCCTTCAGAGTTATCCTTCAGAGTTATCCTTCACAGTTACCCTTCACAGTTACCCTTCAGAGTTATCCTTCAGAGTTATCCTTCACAGTTACCCTTCAGAGTTATCCTTTAAAGAAACAGTCATATAACCATAAACTGTCTCAGCCATAACCTTAAACTGGCAGTATTTGACATGACTAAATGGCAGAATATTAGATGGCCACTTTTGGCTGCAGTACCCCATATATCCAGCGGGTGTCGGTATATCCCTTCAGTTCTCTCTCTCCTCCATTGTCTCAACTATTTGACCTACTTTCAATGTCTGGAACATTGTGTCCTAAACGCTCAAACAAACACACAGGCACACACTCACGTGCACTCAGACAGACAGAAACAGTTTGAGGTTAACTATTAAAGTAAGTTTTGTAGTACTTTTTTTTTCAAATTTCTTCGTGATCAGATTAGGCTATGTGTTAAAAGTAATATATATATTTGTTTTTTCCCCAAAACAAAACCCTGCAGCTCAGTTCATTCATTCAGACATACATGATGTTAATAGGAGGCAATAAGCACCAGGTTATATTTTGGAACAGTGCTGTATTTTTACCCCAATGTACAGTATCTAACACTATTACTGGTTATTCTGAATGCTTTAACACTGACAGTGATTCTTGAAGCGCTATGTCTGAAACCATTATCACTTGTTAGCCAATGTATTTACCAAGTGTTGCCAAACTGAATGCACATTCACTGCTTTACACTCAGTTTGTCATTTTCAAGACACACATTTTTTGCAAAACTGTAAACACAACTCATTGCTCTATTACACTCCGTTTGCAATTTAATAGCACACTTCTTACAAAACTGTAAACATTGATCTCTACATTGCTACACTATTTTTACCAATTGCCTTTCCACATTAACATGTGAAAACACTATTAGATAATGAGTTGACTAACGAATCAGAGATTGAACACTATAAATAGGCCACATGTAAACATTTGGTTTGGACAACAATGGAGGCCAATATTGGACAGAGAATAAGAGGGGTGAGAACTAGAGGAGGAAAGGGAGGAGGAAGAGGAGGACAAGGAGGTGAAGAAGTAACAGGAGGAGGAGGAGGAGGAGGAGGTGAAGAAGTGAAAGGAGGAGGAGGAGGAGGCGGAGGATGAGGAGGAGGTGAAGAAATAAGAGGAGGAGGAGGCAGAGGATGAGGAGGAGGTGAAGAAATAAGAGGACGAGGAGGAGGAGGAGGCGGAGGAGGAGGAGGAGGTGAAGAAATAAGAGGAGGAGGAGGTGAAGAAATAAGAGGAGGGGGAGGAGGAGGTGGAGGATGAGGAGGAGGAGGAGGTGAAGAAATAAGAGGAGGAGGAGGAGGAGGTGAAGAAATAAGAGGAGGAGGAGGAGGTGACGATGACCTAACGATGACCTAACGATGTCCTAACGATGACCTACCGATGACCTAACGATGTCCTACAGATGTCCTAACGATGACCTACAGATGTCCTAACGATGACCTAAAGATGTCCTAACGATGACCTACAGATGTCCTAACGATGACCTACAGATGTCCTAACGATGTCCTACAGATGTCCTAACGATGACCTACAGATGTCCTAACGATTACCTACAGATGACCTAACGATGACCTACATATGTCCTAACGATGACCTAATGATGACCTACAGATGTCCTAATGATGACCTACAGATGTCCTAACGATCTGTAATTCAGTGTTTTGCTTTCTGGAATATAGATGGAGCAGTTTTATAGATGTTTCACAACTCGACACGCACATAGAGACTATAATTGTGTAACATGTGCACCATGTGATCCATCGGAGTAGCTATCAAATCAAGACAGATCCACTGTGTAGAGAAAATTATAATTATAAAACCTGTGGCTTATGGCTATAATTTGGGATCCCTTGCGGCGTGTGCTGGACAAAAAAACATGCTTTTACAGCTAGAAGGGGTGACATTTTTAATAGCAGTCTACTTTGCTTGACAATGTGACAGTGTGGCGTGCATGAGAAATCTGGTTCCAGCTACAGCAGGTTACGTGTGAAACCATTTCTGAGTGAGTTGGGGAGGGAGACATCTGTTGTGAGGACATTGTGGTTACTTCTCACATTCCAGTGTTCAAATTTGTAAACAAGGCTGCGTGGGATTTCTGTTAATGCGACTCCGTGCAGCCAATGGCAATGTCAGCTTTAGATATAATGACGGGTGGCACTTGTGGATTTGCCAGCTCTAACATGGTTCTACCTCTGACATCATCAAAACAACCACTCTCTTTTATACAACCATTTATTCACCACCAGTACTGTAAAAGAGGTAGCGGTAGTCAAGTAGCTATTGTACTCAATGTACAGACCACACAGTGTTTGTCTCTCTCTCTCTCTCTGTGTGTGTGTGTGTGTGTGTGTGTGTGTGTGTGTGTGTGTGTGTGTGTGTGTGTGTGTGTGTGTGTGTGTGTGTGTGTGTGTGTGTGTGTGTGTGTGTGCGTGTGCGTGTGCGTGTGCGTGTGTGTGTGTGTTTTCTCCACCTCGCATGCTGCTTGCTGTTCAAAGTGGAAGCATTGATGTTCAGATTAGTACACGCTGTCCTCAACTCAGTGGGTTTTTAAAAGAGGAAGCAGCCTCCCGCCTACACACCACAATTAACAACAATATCAAACACATGGCCTGTGTGCAATAACGCCAAACAATCCTAAAAGGTATTTTTTGGAACATCCCTGGACTAGGCAACACTCCAAATGTGTCCAACAGTTAATGTGGTTATTACCTTGTGTTCTGATAAGACGTTCTAAAGCGGAATCATAAACATTCCAACCGGAACATTCCACACGATATTCTGTTTCACTTCTTCTTGTAGGGCCAGAGAACAATCACCAGGCACATCAGGTCAAATCCAATGTCATTGTATTTGTCACTTGCGTTGAATACAACAGGGGTAGACCTTAACGTGAAATGCTTACCTACAAGCCCTTAACCAACAGTGCAGTTCAAGAAATAGACTGTTATCTCTCTGCGGTAGCAGAGAGAACAGTCTATGACTTGGATGACTGGAGTCTTTAACAATTCTTTGTGCCTTCCTCTGACACTGCCTGTTATAGAGGTCCTGGATGGCAGGAAGCTTGGCCCCAGTGTTGTATTAAGCCGTACACATTACCCTCTGTAGCGCCTTATGGTCAGCTACCGAGCAGTTGCCATACCAGGCGGTGATGCAACCAGTCAAGATGCTCTCGATGGTGGTGTTGATGTGAGCCATGACCAACCTTTCAAAGCACTTCATGGCTCCTGACGTGAGTGCTACGGGGCAGTAGTCATTTAGGGCAGGTTACCTTCGCATTCTTGGGCACAGGGACTATGGTGGTCTGCTTGAAACATGTGGGTATTACAGACTCGGTCAGGGAGCACCCTGAGGAAAAGCAAAGTTAAAAAGATGTCTATTAAGATCTCTTGTCCACAGTTTTAGCCCCCTCTCAGGTTCTCTGGCAGGCTATTCCAGAGACGGGTGGCATAATAACTAAAGACTGCATCTTCATATCTCTTGGTCCTGTTCCCTTACCCCGCCCCCCCCCACCCCCCCATGTGGCTCACAGTTCGGCTACATCTCCACCACCAAAACAATTGCACCAAAACGAATGTAAACTTACTACGTTACCCATAATGCACTTTTGTGTTTTAAAGCTATGCCCCTACTTCACCAACACTAGGCTTTGGGATAGTTAAAAGGCCAGTGCCAGAGGACCTGAGGGACCTGCTGGGTACACAACTTAAAAGCACGTCTGATATTTATTGGGGTGCACAATTGCGGATTGATTTAAAAAGCAATAGAATCATCTTAAAATCTATTCCAGAACTCACAGGCAGCCAGTCAGAGACCTTAACACCGGTGTACTGTGTGCTTTCCATCTGGTCTTGGTCAATACCCGTGCTGCAGCATTCTGTATGATTGCATTTGACCAATGGCTTTCTTGGGTAGACCAGACAGGAGAGCATTACAGTAGTCCAGCCTGCTTGTAATAAAAGCACCGATGAGTCTCTCTGTATCAGCCAATCAGAAATGGCCGCACCTTGGCAATGTTCCTCAGGTGTTAAAAAACTATTTTGGTCACATTCCTAATGTGTGATTTGAAATTTAGTTCAGAATCTAAAATAACAACTATATTTTTTACCTGGTGTTTTATCTTTATTCCTTGTGAATTAAAATGTCTGACTAGATTCTCTCTCTGTGCTTTGGCTCCAGTACCACAGTCTTGTCTTGACTTTTCTGCAGGAAGTTGTGAGCCATCCAAGTATTTAAATCACTAATACAGTCTAATAATTTATCTGTGGAGCTAAAAATCCTCAGGTGACACAGAAATGTAAAGTTGTGTGTTGTCTGCGTATCAGTGAATATCAATTCTGTGTTTTCTGATAAAGTGTTTTCAAGTAACATATATAAACTGAACAGTACCAGACTCAAAATCTAACGTTGTGGAACGCCACATGTGATGTGTATTTTCTCTCATTCATGTTCAGCAAGGGAGACAAATAACTCTCGACCGGTTAAATAGGTCCAAAAACCAATGTAGAATTGGACCCGAGATTGGACCCGAGAGGACAACCAAAATCTCCAGTCTGTCCAGAAGGACATCATGGTCAACAGGGTCAAATGCATCACTTAAATCTAAGAGTACCAGGACAGAGAGCTGTTTGAATCTGTGTTGGCTCTAAGATAATTTACCACTTTAATTAAGGCTGTCTCTGTGCTCTGGTGGGCACGGAAACCGGATTGGATTTTTTTTTTAAATACAGTTGGCACTTAAAAATGATGTTGGAGATTGGCCGCAAAATGCTAAGAGCTGAAGAATCTTGTTAAGTTTTCTTCAGAAGGAGTTTCACCATAACAGTTTTTAGTGCCGTGAGGAAAGTGCCTGTGAACAGGAAGTAATTAATAACAACTTGCACTTCTTCAGATGTACAATGAAAACAGTTTTGAAGAAGGTGGTGGGGATAGGATCTAGAAGGCAGGTAGAAGGTGGTGAGGATAGGATGGAGAAGGCAGGTAGAAGGTGGTGGGGATAGGATCTAGAAGGCAGGTAGAAGGTGGTGAGGATAGGATGGAGAAGGCAGGTAGAAGGTGGTGGGGATAGGATCTAGAAGGCAGGTAGAAGGTGGTGGGGATAGGATCTAGAAGGCATGTAGAAGGTGGTGGGGGTAGGATCTAGAAGGCAGGTAGAAGGTGGTGGGGATAGGATCTAGAAGGCAGGTAGAAGGTGGTGAGGATAGGATGGAGAAGGCAGGTAGAAGGTGGTGGGGATAGGATCTAGAAGGCAGGTAGAAGGTGGTGGGGATAGGATCTAGAAGGCAGGTAGAAGGTGGTGGGGATAGGATCTAGAAGGCAGGTAGAAGGTGGTGGGGATAGGATCTAGAAGGCAGGTAGAAGGTGGTGGGGATAGGATCTAGAAGGCAGGTAGAAGGTGGTGGGGATAGGATCTAGAAGGCAGGTAGAAGGTGGTGGGGATAGGATCTAGAAGGCAAGTAGAAGGTGGTGAGGATAGGATGGAGAAGGCAGGTAGAAGGTGGTGGGGATAGGATCTAGAAGGCAGGTAGAAGGTGGTGGGGGTAGGATCTAGAAGGCAGGTAGAAGGTGGTGAGGATAGGATCTAGAAGGCAGGTAGAAGGTGGTGAGGATAGGATCTAGAAGGCAGGTAGAAGGTGGTGAGGATAGAATCTAGAAGGCAGGTAGAAGGTGGTGGGGATAGGATCTAGAAGGCAGGTAGAAGGTGGTGGGGGTAGGATCTAGAAGGCAGGTAGAAGGTGGTGAGGACAGGATCTAGAAGGCAGGTAGATGGTGGTGAGGATAGGATCTAGAAGGCAGGTAGAAGGTGGTGAGGATAGAATCTAGAAGGCAGGTAGAAGGTGGTGGGGATAGGATCTAGAAGGCAGGTAGAAGGTGGTGAGGATAGAATCTAGAAGGCAGGTAGAAGGTGGTGGGGAGAGGATCTGGAAGGCAGGTAGAAGGTGGTGGGGATAGGATCAAGAAGGCAGGTAGAAGGTGGTGAGGATAGGATCTAGAAGGCAGGTAGAAGGTGGTGGGGATAGGATCTAGAAGGCAGGTAGAAGGTGGTGGGGATAGGTTCTAGAAGGCAGGTAGAAGGTGGTGGGGAGAGGATCTAGAAGGCAGGTAGAAGGTGGTGGGGAGAGGATCTAGAAGGCAGGTAGATGACCTAAGTAGTGATGTCACGTTCCTGAACATGTCTGTGTCAACCAGGGACAATACATCTATAATGCCTTTAAGGGGAAGGCTAGAGAACATATCATCAAACTTCTCATCAGGTTTTGCTTGACTGATACCCAGCCTAATGTTGATTATTTTATCTCTGAAATATGTTGCAAACTCAACACATGTACATGTGGAGGAAAGTTCACATAAGTTTGCAGGGGTAAGATGTATCAGGACATCAATGATTGAGAAGAACACTGTCAAATGTATTCTGATTAAAAAGCTCTTGATAATCAGACCATTTTTTTCAATTTTCGCCTAAAATTACATACCCAAATATAACTGCCTGTAGCTCAGGACCTGAAGCAAGGATATGTATATTCTTGGTACCATTTGAAAGGAAACACTTTGCAGTTTGTGGAAATGTGAAATTAATGTAGGAGAATATATAACATTAGATCTGGTAAAAGATAATACAAGGTAAACAACATGCATCTAAAAAAATATATATATCATCTTTGAAATGCAAGAGAAAAGCCACAATGTATTGTTCCAGTTTAGATTTTGGCCACTAAATGGCAGCAGTGTATGTGCAATATTTTAAACTGATCCAATAGACCATTGCATATCTGTTCAAAATGTTGAATCAAGACTACCCAAATTGGTTTATTAATAACTTTTCAAGTTCATAACTGTGCACTCCTCAAACAATAGCATGGTATTATTCCACTGTAATAGCTACTGTAAATTGGACAGTGCAATTAGATTAATCTTTCAGCCGATATAAGAAACTTTTATATGTAGCGACATTTGTTGTTTCTCTAAAATCTGCGATCTTGACAAACGCGCTGCATCGTTTTACAACTGTCCCGTTGACAATAAGAAGATGTACTAAGCTTCCTGCCAATATCAGATATGTCTATGTCCTGGGAAATGTTCTTGTTACTTACAACCTCATGCTAATCACATTAGCCTGTGTTAGCTCAACTGTCCCGCAGGGTGTGGGGGGGGTCACTCCTCCTGTAGAGGTTTTAAACGCACCATATTCAATGACTGTGGGCCACTCCATCCCCGGGGCATCTGCCTGGAGGTAACCAATGGAATAACAACCAAATTAATTAACGTTACATCCATGTTTTCTGACAGTCTCCAATCTATCGGTATGGTAGGAGATGACAGTTCGTATAAACCCACTAGAAGGTGGAGTTAAAGGAACATGAATTAGGTTACTCACAATAACTATAGTATCATTTGTACAGGAGTTGGTATGCTTTCCAAGTGCCCTGTTTGTTATTCTGACAGGGAGGACCTGAGCACTACCAGACCCTGTCTGTCAGTTTCTAAAACAGGTTGATGAGGCTGGGACTGGAGCACTACCAGACCCTGTCTGTCAGTCTCTAAAACAGTTTGATGTTGCTGGGACTGGAGCACTACCAGACCCTGTCTGTCAGTCTCTAAAACAGTTTCATGTTGCTGGGACTGGAGCACTACCAGACCCTGTCTGTCAGTCTGTTAGTCTCTAAAACAGGTTGAGGTTGCTGGGACTGGAGCACTACCAGACCCTGTTTGTCAGTCAGTCTCTAAAACAGTTTGATGTTGCTGGGTCTGGAGCACTACCAGACCCTGTCTGTCAGTCAGTCAGTCTCTAAAACAGTTTGATGTTGCTGGGACTGGAGCACTACCAGACCCTGTCTGTCAGTCTCTAAAACAGTTTGATGTTGCTGGGACTGGAGCACTACCAGACCCTGTCTGTCAGTCTCTAAAACAGTTTGATGTTGCTTGGGGGGGGGGGGGGCACTACCAGACCCTGTCTGTCAGTCAGTCTCTAACACAGTTTGATGTTGCTGGGTCTGGAGCACTACCAGACCCTGTCTGTCAGTTTTTAAAACAGTTTGATGTTGCTGGGGCTGGAGCACAACCAGACCCTGTCTGTCAGTTTCTAAAACAGTTTGATGTTGCTGGGGGGGGGGGGGGGAACTACTAGACCCTGTCTGTCATTCTCTAAAACAGGTTGATGTTGCTGGGACTGGAGCACTACCGGACCCTGTCTGTCAGTCTCTAAAACAGTTTGATGTTGCTGGGACTGGAGCACTAACAGACCCTGTCTGTCAGTCTCTAAAACAGTTTCATGTTGCTGGGACTGGAGCACTACCAGACCCTGTCTGTCAGTCTCTAAAACAGTTTGATGTTGCTGGGACTGGAGCACTACCAGACCCTGTCTGTCAGTCTCTAAAACAGTTTGATGTTGCTGGGACTGGGGCACTACCAGACCCTGTCTGTCAGTCAGTCTCTAAAACAGTTTGATGTTGCTGGGACTGGAGCACTAAAAGACCCTGTCTGTCAGTCTCTAAAACAGTTTGATGTTGCTGGGACTGGAGCACTACCAGAACCTGTCCGTCAGTCTCTAAAACAGTTTGATGTTGGTACTGGAGCACTACCAGACCCTGTCTGTCAGTCTCTAAAACAGTTTGATGTTGCTGGGACTGGAGCACTACCAGACCCTGTATGTCAGTCTCTAAAACAGTTTGATGTTGCTGGGACTGGAGCACTACCAGACCCTGTCTGTCAGTCTCTAAAACAGTTTGATGTTGCTGGGACTGGAGCCCTACCAGACGACTGTCACGTTCGTTGTAAGGACGAGACCAAGGCGCAGCGTGATATGCGTACATTCTAATTTATTAAAGAGTGAACACTGAACAAACGAACTAAATAACAAAATGAACCGTGAAGCTAATACGAATAATGCAGACTGGCAACTAAACATAGCATAGAACCTACAAATAACCATGGGAAATGGCTGCCTAAATATGGTTCCCAATCAGAGACAACGTTAAACAGCTGCATCTGATTGGGAACCAATTCAGGCCACCATAGACATACATATACCTAGACTTACTAAACCCCTTGACTTCCAAAAACCCTACACAATACACAACAAGCATACTCACCCTCGCCACACTCTGACCTAACCAAAATAATAAAGAAAACAGAGATAACGGGGCGTGACAACAACCCTGCCCGTCAGTCTCTAAAACAGCGATATTGCTAGAAACCCCTGCGGTGGAATCCCATCTCTTTAAAAAAAAAAAGTGCAAATCAAAGTTGCTGATCTGATGTCATGGTCACGGGTTCCTCCTGGGTGACAGTGGACCTGTCAATCCACAGATCGTCGGCATGCCAAAGTCTCTCACCATTGAGCTGCACACAATGATGTTGGTCGTGATGGAATCCGATGGGGAAGAGCCCTGATGAAATGCGGTGGCCGTGGGGAAGGGTGCCACTAGGTGGCCGCCGGCTGGTGATATACACCCAGGATCTGTGCTGACTCCCGGTGCAAAGCTGTTTGACAGCTGGACCGGATCTTCTCGCATAGATGAAGGGTGGCCAGACTGCCTCCCCGATCTCCTATGCCTTGCGAGTGTCCAGTCTCCCATGAGGCCAAGGAGTTGAGTTTAACATCTGTCCGTTGGATTGGTACAGATTAACGCCACACGACTCATCAACAGCTTTGTAGATTAACGCTGCACGACTCATCAACAGTTTTGTAGATTAACGCCGCACGACTCATCAACAGTTTTGTAGATTAACGCCGCACGACTCATCAACAGTTTTGTAGATTAACGCCGCACGACTCATCAACAGGTTTGTAGATTAACGCCGCACGACTCATCAACAGCTTTGTAGATTAACGCCGCACGACTCATCAACAGCTTTGTAGATTAACGCCGCACGACTCATCAACAGCTTTGCAGATTAACGCCACACGACTCATCAACAGCTTTGTAGATTAACACCGCACGACTCATCAACAGCTTTGTAGATTAACGCCGCACGACTCATCAACAGTTTTGTAGATTAACGCCACACGACTCATCAACAGCTTTGTAGATTAACGTCGCACGACTCATCAACAGTTTTGCAGATTAACGCCACACGACTCATCAACAGCTTTGCTATAGGAGGCATTTAAAACTGAAATTGGGTTTGCCTGGTCTAGATCAAGGTTTGTCTGGTCTAGATCAAGGTTTGCCTGGTCTAGATCAAGGTTTTCCTGGTCTAGATCAAGGTTTGCCTGATCTAGATCAAGGTTTGCCTGGTCTAGATCAAGGTTTTCCTGGTCTAGATCAAGGTTTGCCTGGTCTAGATCAAGGTCTGTGTACTTAGAAAGCAGGTTATCCTTTTTTTCTCAGCCGAGCAAACAGCCGGAGGATCTCTTCCCTAAAATGCTTGATGGTGCTTCATTTAGGGCAGACAAAGCCCTGTCCATTTCCCAGTTCCACCTCATCTTCTTCTTGGGATTGTGTGGAAATCATCTCACCAGCCGTGAAATACACAAGTACGACATTAGAGGGTCAAATCACAGACTCCATATAGTATATGTTATTTCTAGGCTACATACCAAATGGCACCCTATTCCCTATATAGTGCACATTGGGTTCTGGTCAAAAGCTGTGAACTATGTAGGGAATAGGGTGCCATTTGAGACACATTCCTAGTTGCTCATTGAGCAGATTCTTACAGTGAATATGGCATTTTTTCTGGTCATGTTTATAACACCTCCTGCGTGAAATGAAAGGAAGATGAACAGAAAGGACAGAAAGTCTGCGACGTGAACTTAATGTCCCTGTACTGTCCCCTCTGTTGTCCTATGAGACTTAAGGACAGACTTCACAATGGCCATTTCAGAGGAAGTACACATGAGTAATCACATGAGTGTTCATGAATGTCCTGATTTATGTAAGAAATATGTTCAAAAGGGTTAATGCAGAAGAAGGGTATGGCATAGTGATTTGACCTGTATTTATAAAAGATATATAAATAAATACATCTGATTTTATTGAACAGATAGCGACTGTGAACAGTTTGACAGTGTCAAAGAGCAGTAGGCCATATTCAACACCATGCCAACACTACAGACGTCTCAGAGACTGAAGCTTTACTGCTAGGCCAGTCAGACTGTATTTCAAATATATGGATCCCACATTTGTATCTCGATTGAGCCTCTTTTAATGTCCTTGACCACCTTCTATTTTAGAGGGAGTACCAAATATCTGTATGTGGACATAGGGATCATATTACACACTGTCAATGTTCTAGAACATGAAACAGGACATTGGAACTCGGCTGCTACAGTACAGCAGCCAGCTTCACCTCAAAGAACCCTGGGTAACAGAGGAACATCTGACTCTGCTGCCCCTGTGTTATCATTCCCTTACATACACTAACAGTGAACTGACGAGATCCCAAGGATTTGGGCCTGTAGTGTTCTTGTAAGCCACAGAGTTCTTATAAGTCACAGAGTTCTTATAAGCCACAGAGCTCTTAAAAACCACAGAGTTATCATAAGCGACAGAGCCACAGAGTTATTGTAAGCCACAGAGTTATTGTAAGCCACAGAGTTATTTTAAGCCACAGAGTTATTGTAAGCCACAGAGTTCTTATAAGCCACAGAGTTCTTATAAGCCACAGAGTTCTTATAAGCCACAGTTCTTGTAAACCACATAGTTATTGTAAGCCACAGAGCTCTTATAAGCCACAGAGTTCTTATAAGCCACAGAGCTCTTATAAGCCACAGAGTTCTTATAAGCCACAGAGCCACATAGTTCTTATAAGCCACAGAGTTCTTATAAGCCACATAATTCTTATAAGCTAGAGAGTTCTTATAAGCCACAGAGCTCTTATAAGCCACAGAGTTCTTATAAGCCACAGAGTTCTTATAAGCCACAGAGTTCTTGTAAGTCACAGAGTTCTTATAAGCCAGAGAGCTCTTATAAGCCACAGAGTTCTTATAAGCCACAGAGCCACAGAGTTCTTATAAGCCACAGAATTATTATAAGCTATAGAGTTCTTATAAGCCACAGAGCTGTTATAAGCCAGAGTTCTTATAAGCCACAGAGTTCTTGTAAGTCACAGAGTTCTTATAAGCCACAGAGTTCTTATAAGCCACAGAGCTCTTATAAGCCACAGAGTTCTTATAAGCCACAGAGTTCTTATAAGCCACAGAGTTCTTATAAGCCACAGAGCCACAGAGTTCTTATGAGCCACAGAGTTCTTATAAGCCACAGAATTCTTATAAGCCAGAGAGTTCTTATAAGCCACAGAGCTCTTATAAGCCACAGAGTTCTTATAAGCCACAGAGTTCTTATAAGCCACAGAGTTCTTGTAAGCCACAGAGTTCTTATATGGCCTACTGCACAGAGCTCTCAGTAGGTTGGTAGAAGGGTCATTGTTGTAATTACAGCGATATTCTCTTCTGTCCTATCAGATATTCTGAATTTCGGGATACTTAAATTCAGTGAAAATGTGGGATGTCCTAACATAGCCGTTATTGTTTTGATTCCAAAAGTGTCTCTTGCAAGAGAGTTTGTCACATTAGCGATGTACCATTGCCCCAGCACAGACATTTAGAAAAGTAAAAAGTGACTTTTTAAAAATACATTTCAACCCACTCAGCTGTAGCCTGTGGGTTGAAATGTGTTGTGTTGAGTGAGGAGGACACCGGTCTGGTGTGGGTGATGAGGATTTTACATCAGAGGACAAGAGGGGCATTGTGTTGCAAGGCAGAGAGATCTTGATGTAGGACGTGTATGTGTGTGTGTGTGTGTGTGTGTGTGTGTGTGTGTGTGTGTGTGTGTGTGTGTGTGTGTGTGTGTGTGTGTGTGTGTGTGTGTGTGTGTGTGTGTGTGTGTGCGTGCGTGCACGCGTGTGCGTGTGTGTGTGCACCTGTCTGTCTGTCTGTGCGTTTGCGTGTGTACTGTCCTGTTAGACAGAGTCTTATCTACTGAACATACTGACCTCAACACACCGAAGGTCTTGTGATTTGCATGGAGTTGTGTAATGCACCCTGTGAATAAAGGGTGTTCAGAAGCCGACTGTGCAGGCTAGAACATCACAACTATGCATGACCAACAACAAGACACTGAAGACAAAAACCTGTTTATGATCTGGCCTCTTGTGCTTCTCAAACGGCACCCTATGCCCTGTTTAACGCACTACTTTTAGCCAAGGCCCAACTTTTGGTTCACACCAGACAACGAAACGTTATGTAAGAGTCTGCATCCAACTGTCGAAAAAAACAACATTGTGTTTTTAATTGCTTGAGACAGGTTTAAGAACGACTTACTCCGATGGTAATTTGATACACTAGTTGTGAAGCTGCAACAGCAACAACAGCAACAGCAACAACAACAACAACAACAACAACATGTGATGTGTTATTAGGACAGCCTCAGTGTTCACAGCATCATGTGACACAACACTACTCTCCTGTCCATGACACACTTACCGTGTCCTGACCCTAAACCACAGGTGGCCAGGATGATTCCTTACAGTGGCCTGACCTTAAACCACAGGTGGCCAGGATGATTCCTTACCGTGTCCTGACCCTAAACCACAGGTGGCCAGGAATTATTCCTTACAGTGGCCTAAACCAGGTCTTATAGTGCCACACTCAGGGAAATTACATTAGAGAGAGAAAGAGAAAGAGAAAGGCAGAGAGAGAGAGAAAGAGAGCGAGAGAGAGAGAGAGAGAGAGAGAGAGACATAATGACGCTGAGATAAACACAGCGAGTACAACAGCGTCAGCGACAGACACGTAGACATATAGACAGATAAAGGGATGGGACTATCAACATGACACCGTGTCAACTTGTGAACTCGTACTGTACACTCGACTCAGCCAGTGTTCCAATAGCAGCACAGATGCAAATCAGGCAAACCTTGGTGGCACGCAAGGCAAGCAACATGGGCACGATGCCAGTTTTAGTCTCTGGCTTGACGTCAACACAGTGGTTCGGCGTCCCAAATGGCACCCTATTCCCTTTATAGTGCACTACTTTTTTTCCCCCCTTTGGAGGTCTAAAGTGAGTAAGGGTGCCATTTGGGACGAAGTTACAGTGTGCCAGTCCGCAGAGCACACAAAATCAGAACAATTCTCCTTCTTCTTCACAGCAGGTTAACTTGGAGAGAGTTTCTCTATTGGGGGGAAAAAATATAACACGTGTTCACCTTAATGAACCAAGCGGTGAGCAATAGTATGTCATGGTCAGGTCAAAGACTAAAGGAGTGTGTAGGCAATTAAATGCAACTGGAACAAATAATGACTCCAAAACAAAGACTGAAAGAAATCTATCAGCATTAGGCAATCACAGTACAATTTGATGAAGAATGCATTTAATTGTAGCAGACAGACACATGACTTACAGACAGGGATCACACAGCCCCCAGCCCTGACATGTTCAAGTGTTCGTTGGGTAGCTACTTCAGGTTCCAGACACTACTACAGCCTGGGCTGTCGGTCTGCAGTACCATCTACTGCCTATAGGGGAGACACTGCTACAGCCTGGGGTGTCGGTCTGCAGTACCTTCTACTGCCTATAGGGGAGACACTGCTACAGCCTGGGGTGTCGGTCTGCAGTACCATCTACTGCCTATAGGGGAGACACTGCTACAGTCTGGGGTGTCGGTCTGCAGTACCATCTACTGCCTAT
This sequence comes from Oncorhynchus nerka, assembly GCF_034236695.1. Taxonomy (NCBI): domain Eukaryota; kingdom Metazoa; phylum Chordata; class Actinopteri; order Salmoniformes; family Salmonidae; genus Oncorhynchus; species Oncorhynchus nerka. The sequence goes on from NC_088400.1 coordinate 8,156,323, forward strand.
AGTGGAGACACTGCTACAGCCTGGGGTGTCGGTCTGCAGTACCTTCTACTGCCTATAGGGGAGACACTGCTACAGCCTGTGGTGTCGGTCTGCAGTACCATCTACTGCCTATAGGGGAGACACTGCTACAGCCTGGGCTGTCGGTCTGCAGTACCTTCTACTGCCTATAGGGGAGACACTGCTACAGCCTGGGCTGTCGGTCTGCAGTACCTTCTACTGCCTATAGGGGAGACACTGCTACAGCCTGGGGTGTCGGTCTGCAGTACCTTCTACTGCCTATAGGGGAGACACTGCTACAGCCTGGGGTGTCGGTCTGCAGTACCATCTACTGCCTATAGGGGAGACACTGCTACAGCCTGGGGTGTCGGTCTGCAGTACCTTCTACTGCCTATAGGGGACACACTGCTACAGCCTGGGGTGTCGGTCTGCAGTACCATCTACTGCCTATAGGGGAGACACTGCTATAGCCTGGGGTGTCGGTCTGCAGTACCTTCTACTGCCTATAGGGGAGAAACTGCTACAGCCTGGGCTGTCGGTCTGCAGTACCTTCTACTGCCTATAGGGGAGACACTGCTACAGCCTGGGCTGTCGGTCTGCAGTACCATCTACTGCCTATAGGGGAGACACTGCTACAGCCTGGGCTGTCGGTCTGCAGTACCTTCTACTGCCTATAGGGAAGACACTGCTACAGCCTGGGGTGTCGGTCTGCAATACCTTCTACTGCCTATAGGGGACACACTGCTACAGCCTGGGGTGTTGCTCTGCAGTACCTTCTACTGCCTATAGGGGAGACGCTGCTACATCCTGGGGTGTCGGTCTGCAGTACCTTCTACTGCCTATAGGGGAGACACTGCTACAGCCTGGGGTGTCGGTCTGCAGTACCTTCTACTGCCTATAGGGAGACACTGCTACAGCCTGCCTGTGTCTGGTACCTTCTACTGCCAGTAGGGGAGACACTGCTACAGCCTGGGCTGTCGGTCCATCTACTGCCTATAGGGGAGACACTGCTACAGCCTGGGGTGTCGGTCTGCAGTACCATCTACTGCCTATAGGGGAGACACTGCTACAGCCTGGGCTGTCGGTCTGCAGTACCTTCTACTACCTATAGGGGAGACACTGCTACAGCCTGGGGTGTCGGTCTGCAGTACCTTCTACTGCCTATAGGGGAGACACTGCTACAGCCTCGGCTGTCGGTCTGCAGTACCTTCTACTGCCTATAGGGGAGACACTGCTACAGCCTGGGGTGTCGGTCTGCAGTACCTTCTACTGCCTATAGGGGAGACACTGCTACAGCCTGGGGTGTCGTTCTGCAGTACCTTCTACTGCCTATAGGGGACACACTGCTACAGCCTGGGGTGTCGGTCTGCAGTACCTTCTACTGCCTATAGGGGAGACACTGCTACAGCCTGGGCTGTCGGTCTGCAGTACCTTCTACTGCCTGTAGGGGAGACACTGCTACAGCCTGGGGTGTCGGTCTGCAGTACCTTCTACTGCCTATAGGGGAGACACTGCTACAGCCTGGGCTGTCGGTCTGCAGTACCTTCTACTGCCTATAGGGGAGACGCTGCTACATCCTGGGGTGTCGGTCTGCAGTACCTTCTACTGCCTATAGGGGAGACACTGCTACAGCCTGGGGTGTCGGTCTGCAGTACCTTCTACTGCCTATAGGGGAGACACTGCTACAGCCTGGGGTGTCGGTCTGCAGTACCTTCTACTGCCTATAGGGGAGACACTGCTACAGCCTGGGGTGTCGGTCTGCAGTACCTTCTACTGCCTATAGGGGAGACACTGCTACAGCCTGGGGTGTCGGTCTGCAGTACCTTCTACTGCCTATAGGGGAGACACTGCTACAGCCTGGGGTGTCGGTCTGCAGTACCTTCTACTGCCTATAGGGGAGACACTGCTACAGCCTGGGGTGTCGGTCTGCAGTACCTTCTACTGCCTATAGGGGAGACACTGCTATAGCCTGGGGTGTCGGTCTGCAGTACCATCTACTGCCTATAGGGGAGACACTGCTACAGCCTGGGGTGTCGGTCTGCAGCACCATCTACTGCCTATAGGGGAGACATTGCTATAGCCTGGGGTGTCGGTCTGCAGTACCTTCTACTGCCTATAGGGGAGACACTGCTACAGCCTGGGGTGTCGGTCTGCAGTACCTTCTACTGCCTATAGGGGAGACACTGCTACAGCCTGGGGTGTCGGTCTGCAGTACCTTCTACTGCCTATAGGGGAGACACTGATACAGCCTGGGGTGTCGGTCTGTAGTATCATCTACTGCCTATAGGGGAGACACTGCTACAGCCTGGGGTGTCGGTCTGCAGTACCATCTATTGCCTATAGGGGAGACATTGCTACAGCCTGAGGTGTCAGTCTGCAGTACCATCTACTGCCTATAGGGGAGACATTGCTAAAGCCTGGGGTGTCTCTTCTGTCTGCAGTACCATCTACTGCCTATAGGGGAGACACTGCTACAGCCTGGGGTGTCAGTCGGCAGTACCATCTATTGCCTATAGGGGAGACATTGCTACAGCTGGTGTCAGTCTGCAGTACCATCTACTGCCTATAGGGGAGACATTGCTACAGCCTGGGGGTCTCTTCTGTCTGCAGTACCATCTACTGCCTATGGGGTGGAGGGGCTATTGAGACCTGGGTTACCTGGCATTCTTTACCAACACACAGCAGAGATAGCTGCTACTCCTGCACCTGACTGCATGCTGGCAGGTTGTTGACAGATTATCTGGGGGCTCCCGAGTGGCGCCGTGGTCTAAGGAACTGCATCTCAGTGCTAGATGTACAAACCCTGGTTAGATTCCAGGCTGTATCACAACCGCCCGTGATTGGAAGTCCCATAGGGCGGTGCACAATTGGTCCAGCGTTGTCAGGGTTACGGGAGGGTTTGGCCGGTCTAGGCTGTAACATTAAACATTTGTTCTTAAATTCACAATAAGTGATCACCTGACTTGAGCTAGGTTGATTTAATGTCTCCACTGTCAATCTATCTAACAAGCTCACGTGCAGACATCAGACAGCCAGTCTATCCAATCACAGGTCCGAATGGATCATAGAACAGAACAAATATTGGCCTAGTACTTAGCTGTGCTTGAGGAACAGGTATCACATTGCTTGTCTGCGTAGTGCAATGGAACCAACGGACTAGTAAATGAAAAACACCCTGCAAGCCCTGGCCAGATTATAAATACCACTTGAACTCAACCTAGATCTGCCGATGACACAACAGTGGTGCACGATGAGACAGCCTATAGGGAGGAGGTCAGAGAACTGGCCGTGTGGTGCCAGGACTACAGCCTCTCACCTCAACGTGATCCAGACAAAGGAGATGATTATGGACTACAGGAAAAAGAAGACCGAGCACGCCCCGATTCTCATCGATGGGGCTGCAGTGGAGCAGATGGGGGCTTCAAGTTCCTTAGTGTCCACATCACCAACAAACTAACATGGTCCAAACACACGTGAAGAGGAAGCGACAAAACCTATTCCCCCTCAGGAGACTGAAAAGATTTGGCAAAAGGTTCTACAGCTGCTCCATCGAGAGCATCCTGGTTGCATCACTGCCTGGTATGGCAACTGCTCGGCCTCCGACCACAGGGCACTACAGAGGGTAGTGCGAACGGCCCAGTACATCACTGGGGCCAAGCTTCCTGCCATACAAAACCTCTATACCAGGCGGTGTCAGAGGAAGGCCCTAAAAATTGTAAGTCATTAACACCAGTCTACTAAGGAATGAACCGTGTTATATGTGCGCTGACATCTCTGGTTTACCCCTCATTCAGCCACGCCGCATTCTTTAACCTTATTCTGAGAGAAAAACAAGAAAAACAATGATGTTTCGTTTCTGTGTTCAGATAGTCAGGAAAAAGGCATGGCCTTGTGGTTAGGGCGAGGACATTTCGTCAGCGTTCTTGATTGGCCCCTCAGCGATAGGGGAAGTTGTGGTTGTGAAGAGGTTACCTCAACGCCGTCTTCAAGCGCTCAGCTCAGTCATGTTATTGGGTTGCGTCCCATATGGCTTCCTATTCTCTGTACAGTGCAATAGCTTGAACCAGGGCAAAAGTAGTGCACTATATAGGGAATAGGAAGCCATTTGGGGGCGCAGACCATTGGGTGGGTATGGGAATACCGACTTGAGAAACCTCTCATGTCACGTGACTAACTTCTGCATTCCGTCGAGGTATAAAGCAGAATAGTTATTATTAAACTCAGTTCAGTGTTTGGATGGAGACTCCTGTTCAGAGCGTGGTGTGACCCTGGAACTGCCCTGAAGCAGCCCTGAAGCAGCCCTGAAGCAGCCCTGAAGCAGCCCTGAAGCAGCCATGAAGCAGCCCTGAAGCAGCCCTGAAGCAGCCCTGAAGCAGCCACAAAGCAGCCATGATGAAGCAGCCCTGAAGCAGCCCTGAAGCAGCACTGCTAAAGCTTTCTTGCTCTGTTTCTGCAGTATTTGATAGTGACTGGGGACTTTTTGCTATGTGTGTATCTTGTTGTGTCATTTATATTTACTTGATGCTTGACATGTTGATAAGTAGTGTTACAGTTGTGGTTTGTCATGGAATCTTTCTGTTTCAGCCTTCATCAATGCCATTATGGTCTAATGAAAATAATGAACAGAATGTTAGCGTATTCAAAATGGTTGATGTACTGTGGTACTGTTGTATAATACGCTTGGTCTTGCTGTGTGATTAAATAAGCACTATGGCAAGAGTTAGTGCATCTGTGTGTTCTGCTGAGAGAGAAAGCAGGATCACTAATGGTACTGGGATGGAAGCAGATCTGGGTTCAAATACTATTAGATACTTTCAGCGTTTTGCTTTATGTTAATGGACGAGAGAGTGCCACACACGGACGGGTTTGGCTCTTTAGCGAAAATCAAGCAAGCACATCTAATGTATTTTAAATGATCTCGAATACAATTTATACCGAGGTCTGACAGTAAGGGAGGAGGAGGGTAAGGGGAGGGAAAATGTGTGTCTCAGTTTTTACAATGAATAGAACGGAACAGAATGTTCTTTGACCTTGAGTATAAAAACAGATTTTAACCTCGCCTTCAGTCTAACTATAGATGCAGGTGATTCGTCCCAAACTGCACCATATTCCCTATATAGGGGCACTACTTTTAACTGGGGCCCACCAAAAGTAGTGCACTATATAGGCAATAGGATTCCATTTAGGACCATATAGGGATTAGACAGGCCACAGCTAAACGTTGTTTTCATCCTTACCAGCATGGAAATTCTCACCCATTAGTCATTGCCTGGCCTTACTCATAATACAACTCAGCACAACATTTTTTTAAATGCCCAAAATGGTAAGAACACGCAATATAAACAGACCAGAGACCTTGACGGTCTGCATTAAAAAAAAGCCCACTTTACATTTCAATGCTGGAAATATTGACCGCGATACTAGGAACAATATTACATAACATTTGTTTAATCCACGTTTTGGTGACAGAGACCAACCAGTGAAGAAACGGATACAGAGGTTAACGTATATATTTTGTTAGGCAGTGAGACAACTGGCAGGCAGATTAAAACATCACACTTTTCACTGAGACTATTGATAGAGTTTACTATGTTCCAGTCTGAGACTATAGATAGAGTTTACTATGTTCCAGTCTGAGACTATAGATAGAGTTTACTATGTTCCAGTCTGGGATATAGATAGAGTTTACTATGTTCCAGTCTGAGACTATAGATAGAGTTTACTATGTTCCAGTCTGGGACTATAGATAGAGTTTACTATGTTCCAGTCTGGGACTATAGATAGAGTTTACTATGTTCCAGTCTGGGATATAGATAGAGTTTACTATGTTCCAGTGTGAGACTATAGATAGAGTTTACTATGTTCCAGTCTGGGATATAGATAGAGTTTACTATGTTCCACTCTGGAACTATAGATAGAGTTTACTATGTTCCAGTCTGGGACTATAGATAGAGTTTACTATGTTCCAGTCTGAGACTATAGATAGAGTTTACTATGTTCCAGTCTGAGACTATAGATAGAGTTTACTATGTTCCAGTCTGAGACTATAGATAAAGGGGTTTTAAACTGCATCCTACGGGGTGCCATCCTAACCATCTGTAGGATTACCCTACCGCCCTCTGGACATACTGCATAACCATCTGTAGGATTACCCTACAGCCCTCTTGATATACTGCATATCCATCTGTAGGATTACCCTACCGCCCTCTTGATATACCATATAACCATCTGTAGGATTACCCTACCGCCCTCTTGATATACCATACAACCATCTGTAGGATTACCCTACAGCCCTCTTGATATACCATATAACCATCTGTAGGATTACCCTACCGCCCTCTTGATATACCATATATCCATCTGTAGGATTACTCCACAGCCCTCTTGATATACCATATAACCATCTGTAGGATTACCCTACCGCCCTCTTGATATACCATACAACCATCTGTAGGATTACCCTACAGCCCTCTTGATATACCATATAACCATCTGTAGGATTACCCTACCGCCCTCTTGATATACCATATATCCATCTGTAGGATTACCCCACAGCCCTCTTGATATACCATATAACCATCTGTAGGATTACCCTACCGCCCTCTTGATATACCATACAACCATCTGTAGGATTACCCTACCGCCCTCTTGATATACCATACAACCATCTGTAGGATTACCCTACCGCCCTCTTGATATACCATATAACCATCTGTAGGATTACCTTACAGCCCTCTTGATATACTGCTTAACCATCTGTAGGATTACCCCACAGCCCTCTTGATATACCATATAACCATCTGTAGGATTACCCTACAGCCCTCTTGATATACTGCTTAACCATCTGTAGGATTACCCTACAGCCCTCTTGATATACCATATAACCATCTGTAGGATTACCCTACAGCCCTCTTGATATACTGCATAACCATCTGTAGGATTACCCTACAGCCCTCTTGATATTCTGCATAACCATCTGTAGGATTACCCTACAGCCCTCTTGATATTCTGCATAACCATCTGTAGGATTACCCTACAGCCCTCTTGATATTCTGCATAACCATCTGTAGGATTACCCTTCAGCCCTCTTGATATACTGCATATCCATCTGTAGGATTACCCTACAGCCCTCTTGATATTCTGCATAACCATCTGTAGGATTTCCCAAAATGGTTAACATTTAAAACATATTTTGCATTATACTGTAAGTACTCCCCAACACCTCTCTCATTCATTTGCATGGCAAATTAGCCCTTGTCATTAGGACAATATACCATGCCTGCTCTCCCTCCGGACATAAAACCACAGGATTAACCCACATCTATACTCAGAGGCATTCAACTACAGTCTGTAGCATACCTTAACCTATTGTAAACATTGTATTAGAGTGTTAGCGTTGGTTGTTATTAATGTAGTGTTACGTTGTGATGCTTCCTCTGACTTCATTCTCTCCATGCCAGCCTGAGGGTACCTGGCAGAATACAAAGATGTCATCATCCAGAATTTCACCTCAACTTCCCCTCAACTTCCCCTCAACATCCCCTCAACTTCCTCTCAACTTCCCCTCAACTTCACCTCAACTTCCCCTCAACTTCAACTCAACTTCACCTCAACTTCCCCTCAACTTCCCCTCAACTTCACCTCAACTTCACCTCAACTTCACCTCAACTTCACCTCAACTTCACCCTCAACTTCCCCTCAACTTCACCTCAACTTCACCCTCAACTTCCCCTCAACTTCACTTCAACTTCCCCTCAACTTCACCTCAACTTCAACTCAACTTCACCTCAACTTCCCCTCAACTTCCCCTCAACTTCCCCTCAACTTCACCTCAACTTCACCTCAACTTCACCTCAACTTCCCCTCAACTTCACCTCAACTTCACCTCAACTTCACCTCAACTTCCCTCAACTTCACCTCAACTTCCCCTCAGACTAAATGAGAACTTGTTCTCAACTGGCCTACCTGGTTAAATAAAGGTGAAATAAATAAAATAAAAATACTCCTACGTTTTGGTTGTCGATACCCGGGTTTACACTTTCAAGAGGTGGTGTGTGTGTGTGTGTGTGTGTGTGTGTGTGTGTGTGTGTGCGTGCGTGCGTGCGCGCGAGTGTGTCTGTCTGTGTGCCGTGACCACAGGCAAGGAATTAATTGTTGATGTGTTTGTTCACCTGTCTGGGTTAGTTGTTCTGTACTATATGTACCTATAATTGGCGGTGGCACCCTATCATTACAGAGACAGTTACGAAACATTTACTTTTTATTATGTTGACTTTTAATTACCATGATACACACATTTACATTTACATTTAAGTCATTTAGCAGACGCTCTTATCCAGAGCGACTTACAAATTGGTGCATTCACCTTATGACATCCAGTGGAACAGTAGTGCAGTAGAGTAAATACTCACTCCAACCTTCATACAGTACACACACCTGAGAAATTAAAAGGCAAACCAAGAAGGCTACACACACAAACATAAACACCGCACCACACACACACACACACACACACACACACACACACACACACACACACACACACACACACACACACACACACACACACACACACACACACACACACACACACACACACACAAACACACAAACACACACACACACATACACAGAGAGAGAACACACACGCACAAAGACACACACACACACAACACACACACACACACACAGAGAACACACACACGCACAAAGACACGCACACACACAAACACACACACACACACACAAACACACAAACACACACACACATACAAAGAGAGAGAACACACACACACAAAGACACACACACACAAAACACACACACACAGAGAACACACACACACGCACAAAGACACACACACACACAAACACACACACGCACACACACACACACACACAGAGAACACACACACACGCACAAAGACACACACACACACAAACACACAAACACACACACACACGCAAAAAGACACCCACACACACAAACACACACACTCACACACACAGACACACAAAACACACACACACACACAAACACACAAACACACACACACATACACAGAGAGAGAACACACACACACACACAAACACACACACACACATACACAGAGAACAACACACACACACACACACACACACACACACACACACACACACACACACACACACACACACACACACACACACACACACAGAAGCAGCATTTAGACCCATTTAATCATTAGGGCTTCACTGGGACACCACGGAGCAGGAGCTGTCATGATGAACTAGCCTGGGACACCACGGAGCAGGAGCTGTCATGATGAACTAGCCTGGGACACCACGGAGCAGGAGCTGTCATGATGAACTAGCCTGGGACACCACGGAGCAGGAGCTGTCATGATGAACTAGCCTGGGACACCACGGAGCAGGAGCTGTCATGATGAACTAGCCTGGGACACCACGGAGCAGGAGCTGTCATGATGAACTAGCCTGGGACACCACGGAGCAGGAGCTGTCATGATGAACTAGCCTGGGACACCACTGAGCAGGAGCTGTCATGATGAACTAGCCTGGGACACCACGGAGCAGGAGCTGTCATGATGAACTAGCCTGGGACACCACAGAGCAGGAGCTGTCATGATGAACTAGCCTGGGACACCACGGAGCAGGAGCTGTCATGATGAACTAGCCTGGGACACCACGGAGCAGGAGCTGTCATGATGAACTAGCCTGGGACACCACAGAGCAGGAGCTGTCATGATGAACTAGCCTGGGACACCACAGAGCAGGAGCTGTCATGATGAACTAGCCTGGGACACCACAGAGCAGGAGCTGTCATGATGAACTAGCCTGGGACACCACAGAGCAGGAGCTGTCATGATGAACTAGCCTGGGACACCACGGAGCAGGAGCTGTCATGATGAACTAGCCTGGGACACCACGGAGCAGGAGCTGTCATGATGAACTAGCCTGGGACACCACAGAGCAGGAGCTGTCATGATGAACTAGCCTGGGACACCACAGAGCAGGAGCTGTCATGATGAACTAGCCTGGGACACCACAGAGCAGGAGCTGTCATGATGAACTAGCCTGGGACACCACAGAGCAGGAGCTGTCATGATGAACTAGCCTGGGACACCACAGAGCAGGAGCTGTCATGATGAACTAGCCTGGGACACCACGGAGCAGGAGCTGTCATGATGAACTAGCCTGGGACACCACGGAGCAGGAGCTGTCATGATGAACTACCCTGGGATACACACACAGACACAGACCGACCAGTCTAAGATCCACACACTCCCTCAGTGCATTCATTTGGAGAGAGGAGGAGAGTAGCTTGGTCTGGGAATCAGTCACCTATTTCACTTCTCCAATGTGTGTCGCTGCCTTCCTGACACCCTACTGAAAGTCTCACCGTGGGGAGTTTTCCCGGCCACCATTCCCCCACTTATCCGATCCAACTGACAACAAGAACTTTGGAACACACACCTAGCATCCGGCATAAACACATGACGTCATGGCATCAAATTTGAACATAACAACCTTTATGAGTCTGAACCCACCGTCCCTCAGCCCTCTCCACCATCCCTCAGCCCTCTCCACCGTCCCCCACCCCTCTCCACCCCACCCTTCAGCCTTCTCTACCTCGTCCCTCAGCCCTCTCCACCGTCCCTCAGCCTTCTCTACCTCGTCCCTCAGCCCTCTCCACTGTCCCTCAGCCCTCTCCACCCCATCCCTCAGCCCTCTCCACCCCATCCCTCAGCCCCCTCCACCCCTCTGCCCTCTCCTCCACTCTGTCCTCTCCCACCCCCAATCCCCCTCCATCCCTCTGCCCTCTCCACCGCTCCTGTTCTCCTCTCTCAGTATGGAGCCCGTAATCCAGTCAGGAGGATTATAGCGCTGTGCCTTTCTGCTGTGTGAACCTGTTAATGCTCCAGGGGTCCTGGCTGGGAACATACAGTCCAACCAGGAGCAGACTGGCATGTTAAACTGGTGTTGTTTTACCCTGTAGACTAAATAGCTGTGGGGTCTGACCAGGATAATCATGTTACTGTAGACTAAAGAGCTGTGGGGTCAGACCAGGATAATCAGGTTACTATAGACTAAAGAACTGTGGGTTCAGACCAGGTTACTGTAGACTAAAGAGTTGTGGGGTCTGACCAGGATAATCAGGTTACTGTAGACTAAAGAACTGTGGGGTCTGACCAGGATAATCAGGTTACTATAGACTAAAGAACTGTGTGATCTGACCAGGATAATCAGGTTACTGTAGACTAAAGAGTTGTGGGGTCTGACCAGGTTACTGTAGACTAAAGAGCTGTGGGTTCAGACCAGGTTACCGTAGACTAAAGAGTTGTGGGGTCTGACCAGGATAATCAGGTTACTGTAGACTAAAGAACTGTGGGTTCTGACCAGGATAATCAGGTTACTATAGACTAAAGAGTTGTGGGGTCTGACCAGGATAATCAGGTTACTGTAGACTAAAGAACTGTGTGATCTGACCAGGATAATCAGGTTACTGTAGACTAAGGAGTTGTGGGGTCTGACCAGGTTAATCAGGTTACTATAGACTAAAGAGTTGTGGGGTCTGACCAGGTTACTGTAGACTAAAGAGCTGTGGGTTCAGACCAGGTTACCGTAGACTAAAGAGCTGTGGGGTCTGACCAGGTTAATCAGGTTACTATAGACTAAAGAACTGTGGGGTCTGACCAGGATAATCAGGTTACTATAGACTAAAGAGCTGTGGGGTCTGACCAGGATAATCAGGTTACTATAGACTAAATAGCTGTGGGGTCTGACCAGGATAATCAGGTTACTATAGACTAAATAGCTGTGGGGTCTGACCAGGATAATCAGGTTACTATAGACTAAAGAGCTGTGGGGTCTGACCAGGATAATCAGGTTACTATAGACTAAAGAGTTGTGGGGTCTGACCAGGATAATCAGGTTACTGTAGACTAAAGAGCTGTGGGGTCTGACCAGGATAATCAGGTTACTATAGACTAAAGAACTGTGGGTTCAGACCAGGTTACTATAGACTAAATAGCTGTGGGGTCTGACCAGGATAATCAGGTTACTATAGACTAAAGAGCTGTGGGGTCAGACCAGGTTAATCAGGTTACTGTAGACTAAATAGCTGTGGGGTCTGACCAGGATAATCAGGTTACTGTAGACTAAAGAACTGTGGGGTCTGACCAGGATAATCAGGTTACTGTAGACTAAAGAACTGTGGGGTCTGACCAGGATAATCAGGTTATCCTGACTTCCAAGCTATTACGTTGTATATTTTTTTCATGTATATTTTTTATTTGATTTAACAGGGCAAGTCAGTTAAGAACAAATTCTTATTTACAATGGCGGCCTACCCCGGCTAAACCCGGACGACGCTGGGACAATTGTGCGCCGCCCTATGGGACTCCCAATCACGGCAGGTTGTGATACACATTGGATTGGAACCAGGGTGTCTGTAGTGACGCCCCTAGTGACTGAGATGCAGTGTCACTGAAATGTAACATTACAAAATGAGGGGATGAGCGATATCTATTGGATTCCTTTCATTCATTATAGACTGTACTGTTAACTTGGGAGGGTTTTACTGTATTGAATGTGAGCTCCCTTCAGTCGTAAGTAAATTGTGTCAACAGCTGGGCTGATATCACGTGTGTCCTACCAAATGGCTATTCCCTGTGTCCTATATAGTGCTCTACTTTTGACCAGAGCCCAATGAGTCCTGGTCAAAGTTAGTGCACTCTAGAGGGAAAGCGTGCCATTTGGGACACAGATGTGTAGAACCGTCTATAAAATCACAAACCCTATAACAGGAAGTGGAAGGGCTGGGTGTCAGATAGAGTTTCCTGTTAGAAAGAACACTGAATCGTTTTTTTTTTTTTTTTTAATCATTATTTATTTATTTTTTGCGTGCAAGTAAAACAAATTGTACATTGCTTTGTGGCCTGATACATAATCATCTCACATCTCACATGTAAAAGGCCAGGTTTGTTGAATTGATCTTGTGTGAATACTTTGGTTCTGTGAAATACCTAAAGATGGGTGTTTATCTATGAAGTCTAAGAGCAGATACAGTGACACTAAAAAAATAGAGTTTGATTTAATTTACAGGAACATTTACCAAGAAAAACATTGTGTGTTGACTGCACTCTATAGTGACCTGATGACAGTATAAAGGGAGTCCACTTTTGAAAGTTTTTTTGGGGGGAAAAGGTGTTGTGGTACTCCTAGTCTACCACTAGTGGTGCTCTAACCCCTCTCTTCAGCTCCCTGCGTTCCCTCCCTTCCTGCTGGACAAAAAAACAACAAAGCCTCCGTCCATTGGCAGCAGATCAGTAGAATTACAGTCAGTGGACTCGCAGGCCTACAACTTGCCAACTAAACAGCCACTTGCAGAATATCCCACAGACCAGTGAGAATTACCTGACCTACGTTAACACTATATTTTACCTTTATTTAACTAGGCAAGTCAGCTGAAGAACAAAACTTTATTTACAATGACAGTCTACTGGGGAACAGTGTGTTACCTGCCTTGTACAGGGGCAGAACGAAGGCTTTTTACCTTGTCAGCTCGGGTATTCGATCCAGCAACCTTTCGGATACTGTCCCTAAGCTCTAACCATTAGGCAACCTGCCATGCCTATCTGACCTGTACACTACCTGACCTGCCTGTACACTACCTGACCTACCTGACCTGTACACTACCTGACCTGTACACTACCTGACCTACCTGTACACTACCTGACCTGTACACTACCTGACCTGGCTGTACACTACCTGACCTGTACACTACCTGACCTGCCTGTACACTACCTGACCTGTACACTATCTGACCTACCTGTACACTACCTGACCTGTACACTACCTGACCTGTACACTACCTGACCTGTACACTACCTGACCTACCTGTACACTACCTGACCTGTACACTACCTGACCTACCTGTACACTACCTGACCTGTACACTACCTGACCTACCTGTACACTACCTGACCTGTACACTACCTGACCTACCTGTACACTACCTGACCTGTACACTACCTGACCTACCTGTACACTACCTGACCTGTACACTACCTGACCTACCTGTACACTACCTGACCTGTACACTACCTGACCTGTCCACTACCTGACCTACCTGTACACTAACTGACCTGTACACTACCTGACCTACCTGTACACTACCTGACCTGTACACTACCTGACCTGTACACTACCTGACCTACCTGTACACTACCTGACCTGTACACTACCTGACCTGTACACTACCTGACCTACCTGTACACTACCTGACCTACCTGTACACTACCTGACCTGTACACTACCTGACCTGTACACTACCTGACCTGTACACTACCTGACCTACCTGTACACTACCTGACCTGTACACTACCTGACCTACCTGTACACTACCTGACCTGTACACTACCTGACCTACGTGACTCCATCTTTCCAGTAGCAGTTCGAGACACTCATATATTCTGATGTCATGACATCACACCAAGAACCCTAAAGCTGTTTTTATTCATCCCAGTTAATAATACATCTACTAAAGCTGGTGGAAAGCCGTACGTAATTATCCTGTTATTTCTATTTCCCTAAAGGTGCATCCCAATAACACCCCTGCCTTTATGTAATAGGTGGAGTCACCTACTGACTGAGATTCCTGCATGGCCCACAGGCCTAAAAAGGTGTTGAGAAATACATGTGGAATTGTTCAAGTTCACAGTATTTGGGTTGATTGTTTCTAATATGGAGTCCTAAGTTTCACAACAAGGTATGAGAAAAAGTAACCTTGTGTTGCCCGAACGTGACACTAAAGAAAAGTAACCTTGTGTTGTCCGAACGTGACACTAAAGAAAATGTAACCTTGTGTTGCCCGAACGTGACACTAAAGAAAATGTAACCTTGTGTTGTCCGAACGTGACACTAAAGAAAATGTAACCTTGTGTTGTCCGAACGTGACACTAAAGAAAAGCAACCTTGTGTTGTCCGAACGTGACACTAAAGAAAAGTAACCTGGTGTTGTCCGAACGTGACACTAAAGAAAAGTAACCTTGTGTTGTCCGAACGCGACACTAAAGAAAAGCAACCTTGTGTTGTCCGAACGTGACACTAAAGAAAAGTAACCTTGTGTTGTCCGAACGTGACACTAAAGAAAAGCAACCTTGTGTTGTCCGAACGTGACACTAAAGAAAAGTAAACTTGTGTTGTCCGAACGTGACACTAAAGAAAAGCAACCTTGTGTTGTCCGAACGTGACACTAAAGAAAAGTAACCTTGTGTTGTCCGAACGTGACACTAAAGAAAAGTAACCTTGTGTTGTCCGAACGTGACACTAAAGAAAAGTAACCTTGTGTTGTCCGAACGTGACACTAAAGAAAAGTAACCTTGTGTTGTCCGAACGTGACACAAAAGAAACGCAACCTTGTGTTGTCCGAACGTGACACTAAAGAAAAGTAACCTTGTGTTGTCCGAACGTGACACTAAAGAAAAGCAACCTTGTGTTGTCCGAACGTGACACTAAAGAAAAGTAACCTTGTGTTGTCCGAACGTGACACTAAAGAAAAGCAACCTTGTGTTGTCCGAACGTGACACTAAAGAAAAGTAACCTTGTGTTGTCCGAACGTGACACTAAAGAAAAGTAACCTTGTGTTGTCCGAACGTGACACTAAAGAAAAGTAACCTTGTGTTGTCCGAACGTGACACTAAAGAAAAGTAACCTTGTGTTGTCCGAACGTGACACTAAAGAAAAGCAACCTTGTGTTGTCCGAACGTGACACTAAAGAAAAGTAACCTTGTGTTGTCCGAACGTGACACTAAAGAAAAGCAACCTTGTGTTGTCCGAACGTGACACTAAAGAAAAGTAACCTTGTGTTGTCCGAACGTGACACTAAAGAAAAGTAAACGTGACACTAAAGAAAAGTAACCTTGTGTTGTCCGAATGTGACACTAAAGAAAAGTAACCTTGTGTTGTCCGAACGTGACACTAAAGAAAAGTAACCTTGTGTTGTCCGAACGTGACACTAAAGAAATGTAACCTTGTGTTGTCCGAACGTGACACTAAAGAAAAGTAACCTTGTGTTGTCCGAACGTGACACTAAAGAAAAGCAACCTTGTGTTGTCCGAACGTAACACTAAAGAAAAGTAACCTTGTGTTGTCCAAACGTGACACTAAAGAAATGTAACCTTGTGTTGTCCGAACGTGACACTAAAGAAAAGTAACCTTGTGTTGTCCGAACGTGACACTAAAGAAAAGCAACAACATAGATATTCTGTAGTGGTCGATAAACGCTGAAGGAAATATACTTTAGTTTACATTTCATTGAGTTTGGATCTGAAATGAGTTGTATTGTAGGGTGAAAACAACACTAATTCCACCTCTATTTGTCAGTTTCAACTCTCACAGTAACTAATCCCTTAGAAGGACACATCTCAACTCTCTCTCTCTCTCTCTCCTAACTCTCTCTCTCTCTCTCCTCTCTCTCTCTCTCTCTCTCTCTCTCTCTCTCTCTCTCAACTCTCTCTCTCTCTCCTCTCTCTCTCCGTGGACAACTACAAATACTTAGGTGTCTGGTTAGACTGTAAACTCTCCTTCCAGTCCCATATCAAACATCTCCAATCCAAAGTTAAATCTAGAATTGGCTTCCTATTTCGCAACAAAGCATCCTTCACTCGACTTTGGCGATGTCATTTACAAAATAGCCTCCAATACCCTACTCAACAAATTGGATGCAGTCTATGACAGTGCAATCCGTTTTGTCACCAAAGCCCCATATACTACCCACCATTGTGACCTGTACGCTCTGGTTGGCTGGCCCTCGCTTCATACTCGTCACCAAACCCACTGGCTCCATGTCATCTACAAGACCCTGCTAGGTAAAGTCCCCCCTTATCTCAGCTCACTGGTCACCATAGCATCTCCCACCTGTAGCACACGCTCCAGCACGTATAACTCTCTAGTCACCCCCAAAACCAATTCTTTCTTTGGCCGCCTCTCCTTCCAGTTCTCTGCTGCCAATGACTGGAACGAACTACAAAAATCTCTGAAACTGGAAACACTTATCTCCCTCACTAGCTTTAAGCACCAACTGTCAGAGCAGCTCACAGATTACTGCACCTGTACATAGCACACCTATAATTTAGCCCAAACAACTACCTCTTTCCCAACTGTATTTTATTTATTTATTTATTTTGCTCCTTTGCACCCCATTATTTTTATTTCTACTTTGCACATTCTTCCATTGCAAAACTACCATTCCAGTGTTTTACTTGCTATATTGTATTTACTTTGCCACCATGGCCTTTTTTGCCTTTTCCTCCCTTCTCACCTCATTTGCTCACATTGTATATAGACTTGTTTATACTGTATTATTGACTGTATGTTTGTTTTACTCCATGTGTAACTCTGTGTCGTTGTATCTGTCGAACTGCTTTGCTTTATCTTGGCCAGGTCGCAATTGTAAATGAGAACTTGTTCTCAACTTGCCTACCTGGTTAAATAAAGGTGAAATAAAAATTGTTATAAAATAAGTTTAATGCTAGCTAGCAACTTACCTTGGCTTCTACTGCATTCACGTAACAGGCAGGCTCCTCGTGGAGTGCAATGAGAGGCAGGTGGTTAGAGCGTTGGACTAGTTAAAGGTTGCAAGATTGAATCCCCGAGCTGACAAGGTAAAAATCTGTCATTCTGCCCCTGAAAAAGGCAGTTAACCCACTGTCCCTAGGCCGTCATTGAAAATAAGAATGTATTTTTAACTGACTTGCCTAGTTAAATAAAGGTGTAAAAAAAACAACGGCCAAATCGCTGTCCAAAAATATTGGTTTCTGTTTGTTATGAAAACTTGAAATCGGCCCTAATTAATCGGTCGACCTCTAGACTAAACACCTCCCTCTGCAACTGGATCCTGGACTTCCTGACGGGCCACCCCCAGGTGGTAAGGGTAGGCAACAACACGTCTGCCACACTGATCCTCAACACTGGGGCCACTCAGAGGTGCATGCTTAGTCCCCTCCTGTACTCCTTGTTCACCCACGACTGCTTGGCCAAACACCGCTCCAACACCATCACTAAGTTTGCTGATGACATAACAGTGGTTGGTCTGATCACCAACAATGATGAGACAGCCTATAGGGAGGAGGTCAGAGACATTGGAGTGTCGTGCCAGGACAACAACCTCTCCCTCAATGTAATCAAGACAAAGGAGCTGATCGTGGACGACCGGAAAAGGCCGGCCGAACAGGCCCCCATAAACATCAACAGGGCTGTAGTGGAGCGGGTCGAGAGTTTCAAGTTCCTTGGTGTCCACATCACCAACAAACTATCATGGTCCAAACACACCAAGACAGTCGTGAAGAGGGCATGACAACACCTTTTCCCCTCAGGAGACTGAAAAGATTTGTCATGGCTCACCAGATCCTCCAAAAATTATACAGCTTCACCATCGAGAGCATGCTGACCTGCTGCATCACCGCCTGGTATGGCCTTGAATTCTGATTGGCTGACAGCCGTGGTCAATCAGATCGTATACCACGATTATGACAAAACATGTATTTTTACTGCTCTATAGAAATAAGGCACCTCTGGAGTTTGTGATGTATGGCCAATCAATATACCACGGCTAAGGGCTGTGTCCAGGCACTCCGCATTGCGTTGTGCATAAGAACATCCCTTAGCAGTGGTATATTGGCCATATACCACTCCCTCTCAGACCTTATTGCTTAAATAATGCAGTTAGTATACCAAACATTAGGAACACCTTCCTAATATTGAGTTGCAACCCCCATTCAAACTGGTGCACCTGGCACCTACTACCATACCCCGTTCAATGGCACTTCCAGGTTTATTCTTGCCTATCCACACTCTGAATGGTACACATACACCAACCCTGTCGCAATTGTCTAAAGGCTTCAAAATCCTTCTTTTATACTGCAGTTGGCTTAATTCAGGGTCAAACAGAGTGTATTTTAGTAGTTTAGAAAAAAATCTACTTTGAAACAGAAGTATCCACCTCAAACACATGGTTCTGGGCTTAAAAACAAAAGACTCCTGTACCATGTCAGATGTGGAGTTTGAAATGTATTACATTTTTAGTTTGCATTCCAATATTACACTCTATATACATCAAAGAAGACTGAAATATAACTAAACCGCTTGACATAGAAACACCAGATTTTCGGTGGCTTTAAAAACAATTCTGTTTATTAATTATGAAATGAATAAACATATGAATAACGTTCCACCCATGAGGGCACTCGGTAATTTGACATCAATAAGGGATCATAACTTTCACCTGGATTCAGCTGGTCAGTCTCATGGAAAAGGCAAGTGTTCTTAATGTTTTGTATACTCAGTGTGTGCGTATATATATACTTTATTTATTTGGGGGGGGGGTAGACGCATTCTGATATTTAAACAGTTATTTCATTTTACTTTTTGGATTCTGTGTGTATTGTAATTGTAATGCTAGATATTACTGCACTGTTGGAGCTAGAAAACATACGCATTTCACAGCAACCTGCAATAACATTTGCAAATCTGTGTACAAATCTTTGTACACGACCAATAAACTTTGATTTGATTTGAACAGAATTGAGACACAATTTATGTTCCAAGTTAAGATATCAATTGGTTCCAAATGCATTCCATTTCTTTGTGATTTATTTGTTGTTATTGTTCAAAAATACTTGTTAGAAATTCTGCGACAATTGTGCAACAGAATTGTGACAAGTTATGAGTTAAGGTCCAAGTCAAGTCCATTGGTTCCGGATATTCTGTCTCCTTGTGCTCCTTGTTCTCTTCATATTAAGTGGCTGTGGCTTGTTCCTTTAGTGTGTTTCACAGCTTTTGTTCTGGGCGTGTGCCAGTGACCGTACTTTGAACCAACAGCTGGATCAGGGGTGTACAGCCAAAGATAGCTGAAGTGGTTTTATTTTGCTTTCTCTCCAAGTCTACGACCTACTCTGTGCCAAGCGGCTGCTAACTAATACCAGCGTCTATCCTGACCGTAGTGCCAAGCAAGCGACTCTGAGACCTGCACTCCCTCTCAGCCCCACCACAACCGCTGACTCTCCTACGCTGTGTCCCAAGTGGTATACTATACCCACTTTAGTGCAGTACTCAAAAGTACACTACCGTTAAAAAGTTTGGGGCTCACTTAGAAATTTTTTCCATGAAAACATACGTGAAATGAGCTGCAAAATGAATAGGAAATGTAGTCAAGATGTCAAAATGTGCTTTTCTTTCAAAAATAAGGACATTTCTAAGTGACCCCAAACCTTTGAACGGTAGTGTAATGCAATATGTAGGGAATAGGGTGCAATTTTTTTTACTCAGCCCCACAGTCCTAGTATGAACCACAGGGGCTCTAACTAACAGCTAGCTGGAACAACTGGCTGATTGCTAGCTGCAATTACTGGGTGGCTGCCAGCTGGCTCTGACTAGCTGCTAGCTAGAACAACTGGCTTGCTGTTAGCTGGAATGAATGGCCGGCTGCTATCTGGCACTGACTAGCTGCTAGGAGGAATGACTGGCTGGCTGTTAGCAGGCTCTGACTAGCTGCTAGCAGGAACAACTGACTGGCTTCTAGCTGGCTCTGATTAGCTGCTAGCTGGAATACCTGACTGGCTCCTAGCTGGAATGACTGACTGGCTGCTAGCTGGCTCTGATTAGCTGCTAGCTGGAATGACTGACTGGCTCCTAGCTGGAATGACTGACTAGCTGCTAGCTGGAATGACTGTCTGGCTGCTAGCTGGCTCTGATTAGCTGCTAGCTGGAATGACTGACTGGCTCCTAGCTGGAATGACTGACTGACTAGCTGCTAGCTGGAATACCTGACTGGCTCCTAGATGGAATGACTGACTGGCTCCTAGCTGGAATGACTGACTGGCTGCTAGCTGGCTCTGACTAGCTGCTAGCTGGAATACCTGACTGGCTCCTAGATGGAATGACTGACTGGCTCCTAGCTGGAACGACTGGCTGGCTGCTAGCTGGAACGACTGGCTGGCTGCTAGCTGGAATGACTGGCTGGCTGCTAGCTGGAACGACTGGCTGGCTGCTAGCTGGAACGACTGGCTGGCTGCTAGCTGGAACGACTGGCTGGCTGCTAGCTGGAACGACTGGCTGGCTGCTAGCTGGAATGACTGGCTGGCTGGCTGCTAGCTGGAATGACTGGCTGGCTGCTAGCTGGAACGACTGGCTGGCTGCTAGCTGGAACGACTGGCTGGCTGCTAACTGGAATGACTGGCTGGCTGTTTGTTCCAGACACTCAACTTTGGCCATACCCTCACAGTTCCACACAGCTGTTTTTTTGTCTGCTTGATGAGTTCAGCAAGAAGTCATTGTTTTGTCCTGGAAGTCTTGTTCTATCCACCAACCACAACCCGAAGTCTTGTTCTATCCACCAACCACAACCCGAAGTCTTGTTCTATCCACCAACCACAACCCGAAGTCTTGTTCTATCCACCAACCACAACCCGAAGTCTTGTTCTATCCACCAACCACAACCCACACATACACATATGTTTGGTCAGTCTGTTCAGTCATTGTTCTCTATTTCATAACAACATCCTTTCTCATTTTCCCTTTGTGGATTTGTTTCCACCTCTCTCTTGTTGACAGTGCTAATATAAACAGTAGTGTGTTATATCCTGTTTGCAAGTCATGACTATTTGGACATAGAGTCCGATTATATTTTTTTAAGGATTAAGGCTACCTCACTATGATTTACATCTGATTGCAAACTTGTTTTTCCTATAAAATAAAAAGAGTATAATTCTAGGCTTACATTTCAGAGTATATTACCTCAGTAGTTAACAATATAAACTGGGTAGAAAGGAAGCTATTTCACGTTCTACCAGCATCCTTTTATGACATTCACCCATTGATGTTGTTCAGACAAAAACAAGCATGGTAATTACCTTAGAGATTATAAATAGGGTTGATAGAAGCTGCCTGTTAATCCCCAAAACAAAGTTTTAGTACCGAGGACAAAGATTAAGATCAAAGAGAACTTTATTTCGAGAACATTTTGCAGTATGTTTACCTGTTTTTGTGTTGTTTTCACAGTTGACTGGATGTTGCTTTCCATGATTTCAGCTCTAAAAAAAATACTATTTTTTCCCATAAGAAAACAAACTGGTGCTAACAGACTCCATGTGTGTTTTCTTCACCTTCTTCATATTTTGTTGTTTCGCAAATGGCACCATATTCCCTTTTTTAGTGCACTAGGACCCATTGGTCCCTGGTCAAAAGTAGTACACTATTTAGTGAATAGGGTGCCATTTGTCTTAGTTAGTGCCAAGTCAACAGTTGTGTTTTAGAGAGTCGGGTGAGTTAACGGGATAATAAAGCCAGTTCATATTAAACGTCCTGTTTGAGTTTATTTGATGAGAAAAGGTCAAAAGTCAAAACACTGTGTTAAAATGGCTTTACAGTTTTAGTGTGGCAAAGGTTAGACAATCGCACACTAATATAAATGTTTTTGGAGCTGAAGTTAAAAAATATATATATATAAAAAATAAAAATGTAAATGGCTTCTCAATAGCCTTTTAGATGTGCTATAATTCTGTCGTGGATACAGATATGATATTCTCTAAATAAGACACTGGCAAACACCATGAGAAAACTTCCTGCTATACTATTACACCTATCCTTCACCTTAACCACTGTGAACCCAATGAACTGCAGTCAGTTGAATAGCACTACATCCGTACCTGTCGGGGTCAGAATGGTGGATGTACTTAAACGCCTGATGTGCTGTCTTAACACAGTGTTGTATAGGTAAACAACGTGGATTTGGTCAGCAGCCATTAGCTCTTATTCAACTGTAGATTGTAAAAAACATATTACTTGCATGTATTACAATTGGGGATTTAGATTTTAGTGTGAAATGTTCACAGATTAGTTTATGTGAGAGTTATGTGTTTGCTGGAGTGCAGAAAGTGGCCCATAAAGACAATGTTATTTGTGTTTTGGTTTAGAAACTTGACCTATGGGATTCAATCAGGAAAATAGTGCAAAACTAAGATTTTTTAGAACATGTGTTATGTCTTTTCTGATGAGAGGTCAAACAACAGGTTCCAAAATTCGGGTACTTTGAATAAATTCCCTGGTTTTCCCAAAAATCCAGGTTGGAGGCTCCAAGGGAATCAGCAGACATTTGAATGCTTCAACTTGGTTTTTGGCAAAAGACAAATAAATAGTTGAAAGTTTCTGTAATTTGGCAACCCTAGGACAGAGCACTATGGGGTTATGGTCAACATTAGTGCACTATAAAGGGAATAAGGTGCCATTTGAGACGCATACCTTGGGAAGTTATCCTGGACACAAACAGTTGGTCCGAGGGTAGAATATTAAAACCATATGCGAGCTCTGAGCACTGTATAAAGCTCATCTGGCAAGCAGAAGCAGAGAGCTCTGCAAGTGGAAACTATAGTAATCCCTACTCTGTTTTGGTTCGGGGCACTGATTCAACATTAACTGCTGTGTTGCATTTTATTTTTTTATTTTTTTTAAACCTTTTTTTTTTTAATGGAAAAACACCCACTCCTTCAGCAAGGGGTGTTGCCGGGGTGGGTGAAAGTTCCAAAGGGGGCATGGCCGTTGAACAGGATATAGAGTTTATGGTGATTATGAGTTTGGGACTGTTCCCACCTGGAATAGGGAAAACAGCTGTAATGAACGTATACACCTCCATTCAGCATGTGTGATAAATGAACCACAGATCAAGTCAACTGTATCTGTTTTTGACATTAGTCAAATCAAATGTATTTATAAAAGCCCTTCTTACATCAGCTGATGTCACAAAGTGCTGTAACAGAAACCCCGTCTAAAACTCCAAAACAGCAAGCAATGCAGATGTAGAAGCACGTCAGGACTTAGTCAGCTGACAGGATATGGATTGGATGTGTTTACCTTTCTAAATCAAGCTCATGTGCAATGTACACATGGTTCCCTATATAGTTACCTTCGTCTGACCAGGGCCCAGTAGTGCACTTCATAGGAAATAGGCTGCCCTTTGGGATCCAGACGGTGTGTATTTAAACCTTTAGTGGACCATGTTATTAAGGGTCAGGCATCTTGTTAATTCAAGAGCTGAGAGCTGTTCAAGCTGCAACACTCTGTTATCCTCTGGGTCAGACACAATCTTTGTCCCTGTCAGGAATAGAGACTTACACACATATCGGTAGATGCCAAAAGAAAAAGTATTTCGCTACATTTTGTCTGTACTTGTGCTGTTTATAGTTACAATCTCCATGTCATCTGTTCATACAGTATGCAGCTTCAAATCAGTATACTGTACATATGTCATGTCACCTCATTGATGTAACCTGTGATATTTTCTATTCGTTGTGAACTCCATGTTAAATACAATTAAGCCACTAACACCTAGACATGTTGTAAAAAAACGTATATCAAGTTTATTTTAAAACATTTGGTTTTCACCACCAGACCTGTCTTATCATTATAACCAGCTGTCAAGTAAAGAGACTGAAAAACGATCTGTCCAGAACCATATCGGACAACTGTCACACCCTGACCATAGTTTGCAGTCCAGTGGGGTCATTAAGTAGAGTCGCCGTGGTCTAGGAGGCCACGGAAGCGGACAAGGTGGGGGACTAAGACTACGGTGAAGTGGGGGCCACGTCCAGCACCAGAGCCGCCACCGCGGACAGATGCCCACCCAGACCCTCCCCGATAGGTTCAGGTTTTGCGGCCGGAGTCCGCACCTTGGGGGTACTGTCACACCCTGACCATAGTTTGCTTTGTATGTTTGTATGTTTTGTTTGGTCAGGGTGTGATCTGAGTGGGCATTCTATGTTGTGTGTCTAGTTTGCCTGGTTCTGTGTTTGGCCTTATATGGTTCTCAATCAGAGGCAGGTGTTAGTCATTGTCTCTGATTGGGAACCATATTTAGGTAGCCTGTTTGGTGTTGGGGTTTGTGGGTGAATGTTCCTGTCTTTGTGTTTGTTACACCAGATAGGGCTGTTTTTGTGTTTGTTACACCAGATAGGGCTGTTTTTGTGTTTGTTACACCAGATAGGGCTGTTTTTGTGTTTGTTACACCAGATAGGGCTGTTTTTGTGTTTGTTACACCAGATAGGGCTGTTTTTGTGTTTGTTACACCAGATAGGGCTGTTTTTGTGTTTGTTACACCAGATAGGGCTGTTTTTGTGTTTGTTACACCAGATAGGGCTGTTTTTGTGTTTGTTACACCAGATAGGGCTGTTTTTGTGTTTGTTACACCAGATAGGGCTGTTTTTGTGTTTGTTACACCAGATAGGGCTGTTTTTTTTTTTTTCACAGTTTCTTGTTTTTTTGTATATTGTTCTATTTTCATCTTTATTAAAGATGTATCACAATAACCACGCTGCGTTTTGGTCCGCCTCTCCTTCAACAGAAGAATCCCTTTATAACAACTTTCTGCTATAAATACAACTGACACATTGACCTAGTCCAGTGAATCAAGGCTCCTTCCCAAATGGCACCCTATTCCCTATATAGTGCACTACTTTCAATCAGAGCCTATTGGGAAGTAGTGCACTATAAAGGGTGCCGTTAAGGTTAATACCAAACAACCATTACCATCAAATATCCTATTTTTTTTTAATAGATCAGTACATTTGTATCAGATATGTCCAGTCATAGATTTGCAGTTTTATAATCTTACCATATCAGGGCCTATTCTATAAACGTGCACACATTGGTGGAATGATGGAAATAATCACATTGTATTTGTCACATGCACCGAATACAAACAGGTGTAGACCTTGCAGTGAAATGCTTACTTACAAGCCTTTAAACAACAATGCAGTTTAAGAAAAAAATGTTTTAAGTTTTAAAAAAATCGATAAGTAAAATATTTTAAAAAATCTATAAAAGTAACAAATAATTAAAGAGCAGCAGTAAAATAACAATAGCGAGGCTATATACAGGGGGAACCAGTACAGAGTCAATGTTAGTCGAGGTAATTGAGGTAATATGTTCATGTAGGTAGAGTTATTAAAGTGACTATGCATAGATAATAAACAGAGAGTAGCAGCAGCATAAAAGATGGGGGGGGTTAACGCAAATAGTCTGGGTAGCCATTTGATTAGCTGTTCAGGTGTCTTATGGCATGGGGGGGTAGAAGCTGTTTAGAAGCCTGTTGGACCTAGACTTGGCGCTCCGGTACCGCTTGCTGAGAGAACAGTCTATGACTACCATGGCTGGAGCCTTTGACACTTTTAGGGCCTTATGGCTTATGGCTTGGGGGTAGAAGCTGTTAAGAAGTCTTGGACTTAGACGGCGCTTGACACTAGGGCTGGACGACTTGACAGAGACAAATTGCTGTGAAGGGGAGCGTCTCGCGATGCGTCAGAGAGTGTGTACTGTGTTACAAAAAATACAGCACTGAAGCAGAGAACATTAAAAGAATAATTACAAATAATTGGGGAATCATCCAAAGCAATACGCTATTAGGACAAGTCTTTCCTGAGCCACCAGTCACAAGCTTTTACAGATGTCCTTCCCTAAATGACAAATTAGTCCACAGTCTTCCTGGTGAATCTCAAAAAGACTTGGCTTGACCTCAAACTCTTTTAAACGCAACCAGTGTTAACAATTGCAGAAATATTGCACAGAACAAAATATTTTTGGGGGACTTCTAAAATGGAGTATCAAGTCAAGCATTTTATTAACTGCAAAACCACTCATGTAATCTACAGATTGGAATATCCACAGTGCAAGGTGTTCTACATTGGACGGACAAAGAGACGCCTTCAAGACTGCTTAGCGGAACACAAGTACGCCATACGGGTAGGCGATGAAGACTAGCCCATGGCAAGGCACTATAAGTCCCTACACCATGGCAACCCTGCCTCCCATACAACCTACGGTTATTGATCATGTTCCGGCCTCCTTAAACAGTTTAGCTGTCTTAAACAGCTGAACCGAAGGGAACGTTTTTGGGGATTTTACAAACTACAGGCCACTAAGTACCCTGGTTTAAATAAAGATATGGATGTACAAACTACAGGCCACTAAATACCCTGGTTTAAATGAAGATATGGATGTACAAACTACAGGCCACTAAATACCCTGGTTTAAATAAAGATATGGATGTACAAACTACAGGCCACTAAATACCCCTGGTTTAAATAAAGATATGGATTTACAGACTACAGGCCACTAAGTACCCTGGTTTAAATAAAGATATGGATATACAAACTACAGGCCACTAAGTACCCTGGTTTAATTGAAGATATGGATATACAAACTACAGGCCACTAAATACCCTGGTTTAAATGAAGATATGGATGTACAAACTACAGGCCACTAAATACCCCTGGTTTAAATAAAGATATGGATTTACAGACTACAGGCCACTAAGTACCCTGGTTTAAATAAAGATATGGATATACAAACTACAGGCCACTAAGTACCCTGGTTTAAATGAAGATATGGATATACAAACTACAGGCCACTAAGTACCCTGGTTTAAATAAAGATATGGATATACAATCTACAGGCCACTAAGTACCCTGGTTTAAATGAAGATATGGATTTCTCTCCTTTCATGTAGGGTCGTGATAGGTCTATTTGTCGTCATCTAGTGGACATTTTGCACATGTTGCCCTCAGCTATGTTTAGACTGCTGTGGTCCATGGTTGCTGTGTTCTAATGTACTATAAAAATAGATTGCGCTCCTATTCTTGCCGCTCTGCCCAGATATATTCAAGGTTAGAACTACCTTTCTACAGGTTCTAATGCTTCTAGCCTAGAGTTGCATTTTTGATATCATATCTACAGTATTTTCACTTTTTAATGGTTATAGTATTGCTTACTAGTTGTTGTCCAATGAATTCTGTAACCACTCCTTCCTCAAGTCAGGGTTGATTGGAAAAAGCTGTTCAAAAGAGGACATTGTATTATCATATCTTTGTACTCCCTCACAAAGGCCATGCAGCCGAAACGCGTTGTGAGTTTTTAAAATGCGTTTCTGTTGAACATGCCATAAAATTAAAGGCATTTTAATGAATTATATGAAGAGTGCCTTGGTCCTCCCTCCTTTCTTTTTAATGACCAATTTACCCCTTTTACCAAAGAGCACCTTCTGTCTACCAAAACCTACTATTGTGTACCTTAGCAGCTTATGTCTAACAAAACCTATTATAGTGTAACATAGCAGTGCCTCCCTTCCTCCTTGCTTTCTACTGGGCCTGCCTGTTGGTCTTAGCTGATTAGCTAAGGCCTCCATTTGTGTGACTGTGAAACAGTTGGGTGTGTAGGAATGAACCTCTTTTTAGCTCTCTCTCTCTCTCTCTCTCTCAGCCTAAACTGTATCCCTAACAGGCAGTGGTGTGACTCTCTAACACCAAATAGCAACTGCTGACGCAATATAGCCATTTTTAGAACTCAAAACGTAAACAAGTGGGATGCCTGTGGTCTGGTGGAGTGGTATGACACATTTGAACAGCCCATCACTTTGCAAAATGCTTGTTTTTTTTCCCCCTATCCACTCTGGCCGGTTGTAGACGAGGGGGAGGGCCTGAGGAAATGATGATGTCATAACAAACTGACCACGGTGTCAGTCTGCTGTATATTCTGTAGGTCGCCACCTACGGAAACATTGAGGGAGGAGAAGTGGAGCAGTGTATTTCTGGTGTAAATAAGGAAACGGTAGCCTATTGCTTAGTAACCTGACTTGCCATGAAAACATCTCTCTCAAAACATGGAAGTGGGTTAGAAGATCTTAGCAGAAGCTTTAATTAATGAAATTAATGAATAGATGGCTTTGCAGTTCTTAAAAAATCTAACTCTTGTGAGGTAATAAGAAGGTAAATGAACAAATGGGAAACAAAATATGTGAAGTGTCTGATTCAGAGGAGTTGGGTTAAATGAGGAAGACACATTTCAGTTGAATGCGTTCAGTTGTGCAACTGACTAGGTATCCCCATTTCCCCTTTCCCCTTCCCCTTTCCTCAACTGAATAGGTATCCCCATTTCCCCTTTCCCCTTCCCCTTTCCTCAACTGACTAGGTATCCCCATTTCCCCTTTCCTCAACTGACTAGGTATCCCCATTTCCCCTTTCCCCTTCCCCTTCCCCTTTCCTCAACTGACTAGGTATCCCCATTTCCCCTTTCCCCTTCCCCTTTCCTCAACTGACTAGGTATCCCCCTTTCCCCTTTCCCCTTCCCCTTTCCTCAACTGACTAGGTATCCCCATTTCCCCTTTCCCCTTCCCCCTTTCCTCAACTGATTAGGTATCCCCTTTCCCCTTTCCTCAACTGACTAGGTATCCCCATTTTCCCTTTCCCCCTTCCCCTTCCCCTTCCCCTTTCCTCAACTGATTAGGTATCCCCATTTCCCCTTTCCCCTTTCCTCAACTGACTAGGTATCCCCATTTCCCCTTTCCCTTTCCTCAACTGACTAGGTATCCCCATTTCCCCTTCCCCTTTCCTCAACTGACTAGGTATCCCCATTTCCCCTTCCCCCTTTCCTCAACTGACTAGGTATCCACATTTCCCCTCCCCTTTCCCCTTTCCTCAACTGACTAGCTATCCCCCTTTCCCCTCCCCTTTCCCCTTTCCTCAACTGACTAGGTATCCCCATTTCCCTCCCCTTCCCCTTTCCTCAACTGATTAGGTATCCCCCTTTCCCCTTCCCCTTTCCTCAACTGACTAGGTATCCCCATTTCCCCTTCCCTTTCCTCAACTGATTAGGTATCCCCTTTCCCCTTCCCCTTTCCTCAACTGACTAGGTATCCCCCTTTCCCCTTCCCCTTTCCTCAACTGATTAGGTATCCCCATTTCCCCTTCCCCTTTCCTCAACTGATTAGGTATCCCCTTTCCCTTCCCCTTTCCTCAACTGACTAGGTATCCCCATTTCCCCTTTCCCCTTCCCCTTCCCCTTTCCTCAACTGATTAGGTATCCCCTTTCCCCTTCCCCTTTCCTCAACTGATTAGGTATCCCCATTTCCCCTTCCCTTTCCTCAACTGATTAGGTCCCCATTCCCCCTTTCCCCTTCCCTTTCCTCAACTGACTAGGTATCCCCATTTCCCCTTTCCCCTTCCCCTTTCCTCAACTGACTAGGTATCCCCATTTCCCCTTTCCCCTTCCCCTTTCCTCAACTGACTAGGTATCCCCATTTCCCTTTCCCCTTCCCCTTCCCTTTCCTCAACTGACTAGGTATCCACATTTCCTTCCCCTTTCCCCTTATCCCTTCCCCTTTCCTCAACTGACTAGGTATCCCCCTTTCCCCTTTCCCCTTCCCCTTTCCTCAACTGACTAGGTATCCCCATTTCCCTTTCCCCTTCCCCTTCCCCCCCTTTCCTCAACTGATTAGGTATCCCCCCTTTCCCCCTTTCCCCTTCCCTTTTCTCAACTGACTAGGTATCCCCATTTCCCTTTCCCCTTCCCCTTCCCCTTTCCTCAACTGATTAGGTATCCCCCTTTCCCCTCCCCCTTCCCCTTTCCTCAACTGACTAGGTATCCCCATTTCCCCTCCCCTTTCCCCTTTCCTCAACTGACTAGGTATCCACATTTCCCCTTCCCCTTTCCTCAACTGATTAGGTATCCCCTTTCCCCTTCCCTTTCCTCAACTGACTAGGTATCCCCATTTCCCCTTCCCCTTTCCTCAACTGATTAGGTATCCCCCTTTCCCCTTCCCCCTTTCCTCAACTGACTAGGTATCCCCCTTTCCCCTTCCCCCTTTCCTCAACTGATTAGGTATCCCCATTTCCCCTTCCCCTTTCCTCAACTGACTAGGTATCCCCATTTCCCTTTCCCCTTCCCCTTTCCTCAACTGACTAGGTATCCCCATTTCCCCTTTCCCTTCCCCTTTCCTCAACTGACTAGGTATCCCCATTTCCCCTTTCCCCTTCCCTTCCCCTTTCCTCAACTGATTAGGTATCCCCATTTCCCCTTTCCCCTTTCCTCAACTGACTAGGTATCCCCATTTCCCCTTTCCCCTTTCCTCAACTGACTAGGTATCCCCATTTCCCCTTCCCCCTTTCCTCAACTGACTAGGTATCCCCATTTCCCCTTCCCCCTTTCCTCAACTGACTAGGTATCCACATTTCCCCTCCCCTTTCCCCTTTCCTCAACTGACTAGCTATCCCCCTTTTCCCCTTTCCCCTTTCCTCAACTGACTAGGTATCCCCATTTCCCTTTCCCCCCCCCTCCCCTTCCCCTTTCCTCAACTGATTAGGTATCCCCTTTCCCTTCCCCTTTCCTCAACTGACTAGGTATCCCCATTTCCCCTTCCCCTTTCCTCAACTGATTAGGTATCCCCTTTCCCCTTCCCCTTTCCTCAACTGACTAGGTATCCCCTTTCCCCTTCCCCTTTCCTCAACTGATTAGGTATCCCCATTTCCCCTTCCCCTTTCCTCAACTGATTAGGTATCCCCCTTTCCCCTTCCCACTTTCCTCAACTGACTACGTATCCCCATTTCCCCTTTCCCCTTCCCCTTCCCCTTTCCTCAACTGATTAGGTATCCCCCTTTCCCCTTCCCCCTTTCCTCAACTTATTAGGTATCCCCATTTCCCCTTCCCCTTTCCTCAACTGATTAGGTATCCCCCTTTCCCCTTCCCCTTTCCTCAACTGACTAGGTATCCCCATTTCCCCTTTCCCCTTCCCCTTTCCTCAACTGACTAGGTATCCCCATTTTCCCTTTCCCCTTCCCCTTTCCTCAACTGACTAGGTATCCCCATTTCCCCTTTCCCTTCCTTCCCCTTTCCTCAACTGACTAGGTATCCACATTTCCCCTTTCCCCTTCCCCTTCCCCTTTCCTCAACTGACTAGGTATCCCCTTTCCCCTTTCCCTTCCCCTTTCCTCAACTGACTAGGTATCCCCATTTCCCCTTCCCCTTCCCCTTCCCCTTTCCTCAACTGATTAGGTACCCCCTTTCCCCTTTCCCCTTTCCCCTTTTCTCAACTGACTAGGTATCCCCATTTCCCTTTCCCCTTCCCCTTCCCCTTCCCCTTTCCTCAACTGATTAGGTATCCCCATTTCCCCTTTCCCCTTTCCTCAACTGACTAGGTATCCCCATTTCCCCTTTTTCCCCTTCCCCTTTCCTCAACTGATTAGGTATCCCCATTTCCCCTTTCCCCTTTCCTCAACTGACTAGGTATCCCCATTTCCCCTTTCCCCTTCCCCTTTTCCCCCTCAACTGACTAGGTATCCCCATTTTTCCCCCATTTCCCTTTCCCCTCTCAACTGACTAGGCTATCCCCCTTTTCCCCTTCCCCTTTCCTCAACTGACTAGGTATCCCCATTTCCCCTCCCCTTTCCCCTTTCCTCAACTGACTAGGTATCCACATTTCCCCTTCCCCTTTCCTCAACTGATTAGGTATCCCCCTTTCCCCTTCCCCTTTCCTCAACTGACTAGGTATCCCCATTTCCCCTTCCCCTTTCCTCAACTGATTTCCCTTTCCCCTTTCCTAGGTATCCCCTTTCCCCTTCCCCTTTCCTCAACTGACTAGGTATCCCCTTTTCCCCTTCCCCCTTTCCTCAACTGATTAGGTATCCCCATTTCCCCTTCCCCTTTCCTCAACTGACTAGGTATCCCCATTTCCCCTTCCCCTTTCCTCAACTGACTAGGTATCCCCATTTCCCCTTTCCCCTTCCCCTTCCCCTTTCCTCAACTGACTAGGTATCCACATTTCCCCTTTCCCTTCCCCTTCCCCTTTCCTCAACTGACTAGGTATCCCCATTTCCCCTTCCCCTTTCCCCCCTTTCCTCAACTGACTAGGTATCCCCATTTCCCCTTTCCTCCCTTCCCCTTCCCCTTTCCCTCAACTGATTAGGTATCCCCCTTTCCCCTTTCCCCTTTTCTCAACTGACTAGGTATCCCCATTTTTCCCCTTTCCTCCTTCCCCTTCCCCTTCCCCCTTTCCTCAACTGATTAGGTTTCCCCATTTCCCCTTTCCCCTTTCCTCAACTGACTAGGTATCCCCATTTCCCCTTTCCCTTTCCTCAACTGACTAGGTATCCCCATTTCCCTTCCCCTTTCCTCAACTGACTAGGTATCCCCATTTCCCCTTCCCCTTTCCTCAACTGACTAGGTATCCACATTTCCCCCCCCTTTCCCCTTTCCTCAACTGACTAGCTATCCCCCCTTTCCCCCCCTTCCCCTTTCCTCAACTGACTAGGTATCCCCATTTCCCCTCCCCTTTCCCCTTTCCTCAACTGACTAGGTATCCACATTTCCCCTTCCCTTTCCTCAACTGATTAGGTATCCCCCTTCCCCTTCCCCTTTCCTCAACTGACTAGGTATCCCCATTTCCCCTTCCCCTTTCCTCAACTGATTAGGTATCCCCCTTTCCCCCCTTTCCTCCCTTCCCCATTTCCTCAACTGACTAGGTATCCCCCTTACCCCTTCCCCTTTCCTCAACTGATTAGGTATCCCCATTTCCCCTTTCCCCTTCCCCTTTCCTCAACTGATTAGGTATCCCCTTTCCCCCTTCCCCTTTCCTCAACTGACTAGGTATCCCCATTTCCCCTTCCCCCTTTCCTCAACTGATTAGGTATCCCCCTTTCCCCTTCCCCCTTTCCTCAACTGATTAGGTATCCCCCTTTCCCCTTCCCCCTTTCCTCAACTGACTAGGTATCCCCCTTTCCCCTTCCCCCTTTCCTCAACTGATTAGGTATCCCCATTTCCCCTTCCCCTTTCCTCAACTGATTAGGTATCCCCCTTTCCCCTTCCCACTTTCCTCAACTGACTAGGTATCCCCTTTCCCCTTCCCCTTTCCTCAACTGATTAGGTATCCCCTTTCCCCTTCCCCTTTCCTCAACTGACTAGGTATCCCCATTTCCCCTTCCCTTTCCTCAACTGATTAGGTATCCCCCTTTTCCCCTTCCCCTTTCCTCAACTGACTAGGTATCCCCTTTCCCCTTCCCCCTTTCCTCAACTGATTAGGTATCCCCATTTCCCCTTCCCCTTTCCTCAACTGATTAGGTATCCCCCTTTCCCCTTCCCCTTTCCTCAACTGACTAGGTATCCCCATTTCCCCTTTCCCCTTCCCCTTCCTTTCCTCAACTGATTAGGTATCCCCCTTTCCCCTTCCCCTTTCCTCAACTTATTAGGTATCCCCATTTCCCCTTCCCCTTTCCTCAACTGATTAGGTATCCCCTTTCCCCTTCCCCTTTCCTCAACCTAGGTTCCCTTCCCCTTTCCTCAACTGACTAGGTATCCCCATTTCCCTTTCCCCTTCCCCTTTCCTCAACTGACTAGGTATCCCCATTTCCCCTTTCCCCTTCCCCCCCTTTCCTCAACTGACTAGGTATCCACATTTCCCTTTCCCTTCCCCTTCCCTTTCCTCAACTGACTAGGTATCCCCCTTTCCCCCTTTCCCCTTCCCCTTTCCTCAACTGACTAGGTATCCCCATTTCCCCTTTCCCCTTCCCCTTCCCCTTTCCTCAACTGATTAGGTATCCCCTTTCCCCTTTCCCCTTTTCTCAACTGACTAGGTATCCCCATTTCCCCTTTCCCCTTCCCCTTCCCCTTCCCCTTTCCTCAACTGATTAGGTATCCCCATTTCCCCTTTCCCCTTTCCTCAACTGACTAGGTATCCCCATTTCCCCTTTCCCCTTTCCTCAACTGACTAGGTATCCCCATTTCCCCTTCCCCCTTTCCTCAACTGACTAGGTATCCCCATTTCCCCTTCCCCCTTTCCTCAACTGACTAGGTATCCACATTTCCCCTCCCCCTTTCCCCTTTCCTCAACTGACTAGCTATCCCCCTTTCCCCTCCCCCTTCCCCTTTCCTCAACTGACTAGGTATCCCCATTTCCCCTCCCCCTTTCCCCTTTCCTCAACTGACTAGGTATCCACATTTCCCCTTCCCCTTTCCTCAACTGATTAGGTATCCCCCTTTCCCCTTCCCCTTTCCTCAACTGACTAGGTATCCCCATTTCCCCTTCCCCTTTCCTCAACTGATTAGGTATCCCCCTTTCCCCTTCCCCCTTTCCTCAACTGACTAGGTATCCCCCTTTCCCCTTCCCCCTTTCCTCAACTGATTAGGTATCCCCATTTCCCCTTCCCCTTTCCTCAACTGATTAGGTATATTTCCCCTTTCCCCTTCCCCTTTCCTCAACTGACTAGGTATCCCCATTTCCCCTTCCCCTTTCCTCAACTGATTAGGTATCCCCATTTCCCCTTTCCCCTTCCCCTTCCCCTTTCCTCAACTGATTAGGTATCCCATTTCCCCTTTCCCCTTCCCTTCCCCTTTCCTCAACTGACTAGGTATCCCCTTTCCCCTTCCCCCTTTCCTCAACTGACTAGGTATCCCCATTTCCCCTTTCCCTTCCCCCCTTTCCTCAACTGATTAGGTATCCCCCTTTCCCCTTTCCCCCCCTTTTCCTCAACTGACTAGGTATCCCCATTTCCCCTTCCCCTTTCCTCAACTGATTAGGTTCCCCTTTCCTCAACTGATTAGGTTTCCCCATTTCCCCTTTCCCCTTTCCTCAACTGATTAGGTATCCCCCTTTCCCCTTCCCCTTTCCTCAACTGACTAGGTATCCCCCTTTCCCCCTTCCCCCTTTCCTCAACTGATTAGGTATCCCCATTTCCCCTTCCCCTTTCCTCAACTGACTAGGTATCCCCTTTCCCCTTCCCCTTTCCTCAACTGACTAGGTATCCCCATTTCCCCTTCCCCTTCCCCTTTCCTCAACTGACTAGGTATCCCCATTTCCCCTTCCCCTTTCCTCAACTGATTAGGTATCCCCATTTCCCCTTCCCCTTTCCTCAACTGATTAGGTATCCCCCTTTCCCCTTCCCCTTTCCTCAACTGACTAGGTATCCCCATTTCCCCTTTTTCCCCTTTCCCCTTTTCCTCAACTGACTAGGTATCCCCATTTCCCCCCTTTCCCCCTTTCCCCTTCAACTGATTAGGTATCCCCATTTCCCCTTTCCCCTTCCCCTTTCCTCAACTGACTAGGTATCCCCCTTTCCCCTTCCCCTTTCCTCAACTGACTAGGTATCCCCCTTTCCCCTTCCCTTCCCCTTTCCTCAACTGACTAGGTATCCCCCTTTCCCCTTCCCCTTTCCTCAACTGATTAGGTATCCCCTTTTCCCCTTTCCCCTTTCCTCAACTGATTAGGTATCCCCATTTCCCCTTTTTCCTCCCTTTCCCCCCCTTCCCCTTTCCTCAACTGATTAGGTATCCCCATTTCCCCTTCCCTTTCCTCAACTGATTAGGTATCCCCATTTCCCCTTCCCCTTTCCTCAACTGACTAGGTATCCCCATTTCCCCTTCCCCTTTCCTCAACTGATTAGGTATCCCCCTTTCCCCTTCCCCTTTCCTCAACTGACTAGGTATCCCCATTTCCCCTTTCCCCTTTCCTCAACTGACTAGGTATCCCCATTTCCCCTTCCCCCTTTCCTCAACTGATTAGGTATCCCTCCTGACTTTCCATTTCCACCTTCCCACTTTCCTCAACTGACTACGTATCCCCCCCCTTTTTCCCCTTCCCCTTTCCTCAACTGATTAGGTATCCCCCTTTCCCCTTTCCCCCTTTCCTCAACTGATTAGGTATCCCCATTTCCCCTTCCCCTTTCCTCAACTGATTAGGTATCCCCCTTTCCCCTTCCCCTTTCCTCAACTGACTAGGTATCCCCATTTCCCCTTTCCCTTCCCCCCCTTTCCTCAACTGACTAGGTATCCCCATTTCCCTTTCCCCTTCCCCTTCCCCTTTCCTCAACTGACTAGGTATCCACATTTCCCCTTTCCCCTTCCCCTTCCCCTTTCCTCAACTGACTAGGTATCCCCCTTTCCCCTTTCCCCTTCCCCTTTCCTCAACTGACTAGGTATCCCCATTTCCCCTTTCCCTTCCCCTTCCCCTTTCCTCAACTGATTAGGTATCCCCTTTCCCCTTTCCCCTTTTCTCAACTGACTAGGTATCCCCATTTCCCCTTTCCCCTTCCCCTTCCCCTTCCCCTTTCCTCAACTGATTAGGTATCCCCATTTCCCCTTTCCCCTTTCCTCAACTGACTAGGTATCCCCATTTCCCCTTTCCCCTTTCCTCAACTGACTAGGTATCCCCATTTCCCCTTCCCCTTTCCTCAACTGACTAGGTATCCCCATTTCCCCTTCCCCTTTCCTCAACTGACTAGGTATCCACATTTCCCCTCCCCTTTCCCCTTTCCTCAACTGACTAGCTATTTCCCTTCCCCTTTCCCCTCCCCTTCCCCTTTCCTCAACTGACTAGGTATCCCCATTTTCCCCTTTCCCCTTTCCTCAACTGACTAGGTATCCACATTTCCCCTTCCCCTTTCCTCAACTGATTAGGTATCCCCCTTTCCCCTTCCCCTTTCCTCAACTGACTAGGTATCCCCATTTCCCCTTCCCCTTTCCTCAACTGATTAGGTATCCCCCTTTCCCCTTCCCCCTTTCCTCAACTGACTAGGTATCCCCCTTTCCCCTTCCCCCTTTCCTCAACTGATTAGGTATCCCCATTTCCCCTTCCCCTTTCCTCAACTGACTAGGTATCCCCATTTCCCCTTTCCCCTTCCCCTTTCCTCAACTGACTAGGTATCCCCATTTCCCCTTTCCCCTTCCCCTTTCCTCAACTGACTAGGTATCCCCATTTCCCCTTTCCCCTTCCCCTTCCCCTTTCCTCAACTGACTAGGTATCCACATTTCCCCTTTCCCCTTCCCCTTCCCCTTTCCTCAACTGACTAGGTATCCCCCTTTCCCCTTTCCCCTTCCCCTTTCCTCAACTGACTAGGTATCCCCATTTCCCCTTTCCCCTTCCCCTTCCCCTTTCCTCAACTGATTAGGTATCCCCCTTTCCCCTTTCCCCTTTTCTCAACTGACTAGGTATCCCCATTTCCCCTTTTCCCTTTTCCCCTTCCCCTTTCCTCAACTGACTAGGTATTTCCCCTTCCCCTTTCCCCATTTCCCCTTTCCCCTTTCCTCAACTGACTAGGTATCCCCTTTCCCCTGATTTCCCCTTTCCTCAACTGACTAGGTATCCCCATTTCCCCTTCCCCTTTCCTCAACTGACTAGGTATCCCCATTTCCCCTTCCCCCTTTCCTCAACTGACTAGGTATCCCCATTTCCCCTTTCCCCTTCCCCTTTCCTCAACTGACTAGGTATCCCCATTTCCCCTCCCCTTCCCCTTTCCTCAACTGACTAGGTATCCCCATTTTCCCCTTCCCCTTTCCTCAACTGACTAGGTATCCCATTTCCCCTTTCCCCTTCCCCTTTCCTCAACTGATTAGGTATCCCCATTTTCCCCTTCCCCTTTCCTCAACTGACTAGGTATCCCCATTTCCCCTTCCCCTTTCCTCAACTGATTAGGTATCCCCCTTTCCCCTTCCCCTTTCCTCAACTGACTAGGTATCCCCCCCTTTCCCCTTCCCCTTTCCTCAACTGACTAGGTATCCCCATTTCCCCTTCCCCTTTCCTCAACTGATTAGGTATCCCCCTTTCCCCTTCCCCTTTCCTCAACTGACTAGGTATCCCCATTTCCCCTTCCCCTTTCCTCAACTGATTAGGTATCCCCATTTCCCCTTCCCCTTTCCTCAACTGATTAGGTATCCCCCTTTCCCCTTCCCCTTTCCTCAACTGACTAGGTATCCCCATTTCCCCTTCCCCTTTCCTCAACTGATTAGGTATCCCCCTTTCCCCTTCCCCCTTTCCTCAACTGATTAGGTATCCCCATTTCCCCTTCCCCTTTCCTCAACTGATTAGGTATCCCCTTTCCCCTTCCCCTTTCCTCAACTGATTAGGTATCCCCATTTCCCCTTCCCCTTTCCTCAACTGATTAGGTATCCCCCTTTCCCCTTCCCCTTTCCTCAACTGACTAGGTATCCCCCTTTCCCCTTCCCCTTTCCTCAACTGATTAGGTATCCCCATTTCCCCTTCCCCTTTCCTCAACTGACTAGGTATCCCCCTTTCCCCTTCCCCTTTCCTCAACTGACTAGGTATCCCCATTTCCCATTCCCCTTTCCTCAACTGATTAGGTATCCCCTTTCCCCTTCCCCTTTCCTCAACTGACTAGGTATCCCCATTTCCCCTTCCCCTTTCCTCAACTGATTAGGTATCCCCTTTCCCCTTCCCCTTTCCTCAACTGACTAGGTATCCCCCTTTCCCTTTCCCCTTTCCTCAACTGACTAGGTATCCCCCTTTCCCCTTTCCTAAACTGATTAGGTATCCCCCTTTCCCCTTTCCTCAACTGACTAGGTATCCCCCTTTCCCCTTTCCTCAACTGACTAGGTATCCCCCTTTCCCCTTCCCCTTTCCTCAACTGACTAGGTATCCCCCTTTCCCCTTTCCTCAACTGACTAGGTATCCCCCTTTCCCCCCTTTCCTCAACTGACTAGGTATCCCCCTTTCCCCTTTCCTCAACTGACTAGGTATCCCCCCCTTCCCCTTTCCCTTTCCCCTTTCCTCAACTGACTAGGTATCCCCTTTCCCCTTCCCCTTTCCTCAACTGACTAGGTATCCCCTTTTTCCCCTTCCCCTTTCCTCAACTGACTAGGTATCCCCCTTTCCCCTTTCCTCAACTGACTAGGTATCCCCCTTTCCCCTTTCCTCAACTGACTAGGTATCCCCCTTTCCCCTTTCCTCAACTGACTAGGTATCCCCCCCCTTTCCCTTTCCTCAACTGACTAGGTATCCCCCTTTCCCCTTCCCCTTTCCTCAACTGACTAGGTATCCCCCTTTCCCCTTCCCCTTTCCTCAACTGACTAGGTATCCCCTTTCCCCTTCCCCTTTCCTCAACTGACTAGGTATCCCCCTTTCCCCCTTTCTTTCCTCAACTGACTAGGTATCCCCTTTCCCCTTTCCTTGACTAGGTATCCCCTTTCCCCCTCAACTGACTAGGTATCCCCTTTCCCCTTTCCTCAACTGACTAGGTATCCCCCTTTCCCCTTCCCCTTTCCTCAACTGACTAGGTATCCCCCTTTCCCCTTCCCCTTTCCTCAACTGACTAGGTATCCCCCTTTCCCCTTTCCTCAACTGACTAGGTATCCCCCTTACCCCTTTCCCTTTCCTCAACTGACTAGGTATCCCCTTTCCCCTTCCCCTTTCCTCAACTGATTAGGTATCCCCCTTTCCCCTTCCCCTTTCCTCAACTGACTAGGTATCCCCATTTCCCATTCCCCTTTCCTCAACTGATTAGGTATCCCCCTTTCCCCTTCCCCCTTTCCTCAACTGATTAGGTATCCCCATTTCCCCTTAGGTATCCCCATTTTTCCTTTCTCAACTGATTAGGTATCCCCATTTCCCCTTCCCCTTTCCTCAACTGACTAGGTATCCCCATTTCCCATTCCCCTTTCCTCAACTGACTAGGTATCCCCATTTCCCCTTCCCCTTTCCTCAACTGACTAGGTATCCCCATTTCCCCTTCCCCTTTCCTCAACTGATTAGGTATCCCCCTTTCCCCTTTCCCCTTTCCTCAACTGACTAGGTATCCCCCTTTCCCCTTCCCCTTTCCTCAACTGATTAGGTATCCCCCTTTCCCCTTTCGCCTTTCCTCAACTGACTAGGTATCCCCCTTTCCCCTTTCCTAAACTGATTAGGTATCCCCCTTTCCCCTTTCCTCAACTGACTAGGTATCCCCCTTTCCCCTTTCCTCAACTGACTAGGTATCCCCCTTTCCCCTTCCCCTTTCCTCAACTGACTAGGTATCCCCCTTTCCCCTTTCCTCAACTGACTAGGTATCCCCCTTTCCCCTTTCCTCAACTGACTAGTTATCCCCCTTTCCCCTTTCCTCAACTGACTAGGTATCCCCCTTTCCCCTTTCCTCAACTGACTAGGTATCCCCCTTTCCCCTTCCCTTCCCCTTTCCCCTTTCCTCAACTGACTGAAGTCCCCCTTTCCCCTCCCCCTTTCCCCTTTCCTCAACTGACTAGGTATAACCCCCG
This sequence comes from Oncorhynchus nerka, assembly GCF_034236695.1. NCBI lineage: Eukaryota > Metazoa > Chordata > Actinopteri > Salmoniformes > Salmonidae > Oncorhynchus > Oncorhynchus nerka. The sequence continues at coordinate 8,197,165 of NC_088400.1, forward strand.
CTTTCCCTTTCCCCTTTCCTCAACTGACTAGGTATCCCCATTTCCCCTTCCCCTTTCCTCAACTGACTAGGTATCCCCATTTCCCCTTCCCCTTTCCTCAACTGACTAGATATCCCCATTTCCCCTTCCCCTTCCTCAACTGACTAGGTATCCCCTTTCCCCTTGCAATTGTCTTACTAAGGCAACTGAAGTCATACCCCTAACACTAACCCTAACCCCAACTGACTAGGTATCCCCTTTCCCCTTGCAATTGTCTTACTAAGGCAACTGAAGTCATACCCCTAACTCTAACCCTAACCCCAACTGACTAGGTATCCCCTTTCCCCTTTCAATTGTCTTACTAAGGCACCTGAAGTCATACCCCTAACTCTAACCCTAACCCCAACTGACTAGGTATCCCCTTTCCCCTTTCAATTGTCTTACTAAGGCACCTGAAGTCATACCCCTAACTCTAACCCTAACCCCAACTGACTAGGTATCCCCTTTCCCCTTTCAATTGTCTTACTAAGGCACCTGAAGTCATACCCTAACTCTAACCCTAACCCCAACTGACTAGGTATCCCCTTTCCCCTTTCAATTGTCTTACTAAGGCACCTGAAGTCATACCCCTAACTCTAACCCTAACCCCAACTGACTAGGTATCCCCTTTCCCCTTTCAATTGTCTTACTAAGGCACCTGAAGTCATACCCCTAACTCTAACCCTAACCCCAACTGACTAGGTATCTCCATTTCCATTTCCTTTCCTTACTAATGTGCCTTACTTAAGTATTCATACTTATTTCCCATGATGCTGTGTTACAGATGGAATCCAAAATGGATTAAATATTTTGTTTTAAACCATCCACACACAATAACCACAATAACCGATGACAAAAGTGAAAAACATGTTTTTTTTGTACATTTCTGTACATTTAAAAAAAAAAACATAAAAATCGAATTTACATAAGTGTTCACACCCCTGAGTCAATACTTTGTAGAAGCACCTTTGGCAGCGATTACAGCCGTGTGTCTTTCTGGATACGTCTCTAATACCTGGATTTGGCAAGATTTGCACATTATTATTTTCAAAATACTTCAAGGTCTGTCAAATTGGTAGTTGATCATTGCTAGACAACCATTTCCAGGTCTTGCCATAGATTTTCACGTAGATTTATGTCAAAACTGTATCTCGGCCACTCAGGAACATTCACTGTCTTCTTGGTTATTGTCCATTTGGTTATTGTCCATTTGGTTATTGTCCATTTTCAGGTCTTGCCATAGATTTTCAAGTCGATTTATGTCAAAACTGTAACTCGGCCACTCAGGAACATTCACTGTCTTCTTGGTTATTGTCCATTTGGTTATTGTCCATTTGGTTATTGTCCATTTTCAGGTCTTGCCATAGATTTTCAAGTCGATTTATGTCAAATCTGTAACTCGGCCACTCAGGAACATTCACTGTCTTTTTATGTTATTGTCCTGCTGAAAGGTGAATTCATCTCCCAGTGTGTGGTGGAAAGCAGACTGAACCAGGTTATTGTCCTGCTGAAAGGTGAATTCATCTCCCAGTGTCTGGTGGAAAGCAGACTGAACCAGGTTATTGTCCTGCTGAAAGGTGAATTCATCTCCCAGTGTCTGGTGCAAAGCAGACTGAACCAGGTTATTGTCCTGCTGAAAGGTGAATTCATCTCCCAGTGTCTGGTGGAAAGCAGAATGAACCAGGTTATTGTCCTGCTGAAAGGTGAATTCATCTCCCAGTGTCTGGTGCAAAGCAGACTGAACCAGGTTATTGTCCTGCTGAAAGGTGAATTCATCTCCCAGTGTCTGGTGGAAAGCAGAATGAACCAGGTTATTGTCCTGCTGAAAGGTGAATTAATCTCCCAGTGTCTGGTGGAAAGCAGAATGAACCAGGTTATTGTCCTGCTGAAAGGTGAATTCATCTCCCAGTGTCTGGTGGAAAGCAGACTGAACCAGGTTATTGTCCTGCTGAAAGGTGAATTCATCTCCCAGTGTCTGGTGGAAAGCAGAATGAACATTGTTTTCCTCTAGGATTTTGCCTGTGCGTAGTTCCATTCCATTTATTTTTATCCTGAAAAACTTCCCAGTCCTTAACGATTACAAGCATACCCATAACATGATGCAGCCACCACTATGCTTGAAAATATGGTGAGTGGTACTCAGTAATGTGTTGCATTGGATTTGAACGAAACACTTTGTATTCAGGACAAAAAGTTAATTTCTCTTCCACCTTTATTTTGCAGTATAACTAAAGCCTTGTTGCAAACTGGATGCATGTTTTAGAATTTTAAAAAATCTGTACAGGCGTTCTTCTTTTCACTCTGTCATTAGTATTGTGGAGTAACAACAATGTTGTTTATCCATCCTCAGTTTTCTTCTATCACAGCCATTAAACTCTGTAACTGTTTAAAGTGAAATCCCTGAGCGGTTTCTTTCCTCTCCGCCAACAAAGTTAGGAAGTACTGGGTGTATTGATACACCACCCAAAGTGTAATTAATAACTTCACCATGCTCAAATGGATATTCAATGTTCTTTTTTAATGTTTATCCATCTACCAATATGTGCCCTTCTTTGCAAGGGGTACAGCAATGAAATAGTCATTCAAAAGTCATGTTAAACATTATTATTATTGCACACAGAGTGAGTCCATGCAACGTATTATACTTATTATGTGACTTGTTAAACATATGTTTACTCCTGAACTTATTGAGGCTTGCCATAACAAAGGTGTTGAATACTTATTGACTCAAGACAGTTCAGCTTTTCCTTTGTTTATTAACTTGTAAAAATGTCTAAAAACATAATTCCACTTTTACATTATGGGGTATTGTGTGTAGGCCAGTGTCAAAACACATTTAAATTGAATCCATTTTTAATTCAGGCTGTAACACAACAAAATATTGTGTATGTTTAATGCAGTAGGTTAATATCTATCACGTCTGTCAGATTAACACCACAAAGTACAAGCCTGTAGTCCATTAGCAGACACTTTTACTTTAAACTTCTTTACAGTAGTGAGTGAATACATTTTTGTACTTTTTCGTACTGGCCCCCCCCGTGGGACAATCACACAGTGTTCCTTTTCTCAACTTCCTCTTTTAGGAACCCACTCATTGTTTACAGACTCCGTCACCAAGGCGACCGCGTCCCCCAACAAAAAAAGTATGTTGTCGTCACATCACATCACATCACAGGAGAGAAACTCAAACTGACAACATATTGGTTAATAGATACTCAAATAGCCCATTTCAAAGATGGAGGGGTCTTTTTTACTGTCCGGCCAGCCGACACACACACACAGACAAACAGTGAGTTGTGTCTGTAAAACACCCAAAGGGGGTTTGCACTTGTCGTGTTATGGATCGTCACTCCGTGGTAGTTAACAGGTGGGGGATGGGAGGGGATGAAGGCAAGCTGTTGTAACTCTTTGTGGCAGGGCTTCCTGAGGTGACTCTGGGGATTTCCCAGTGTTCTGTGTTGCACACTTGGGTTCAAATAGTTTTTGAAATCGTTAAATACTTTAGCTGTGCTTGATTGGGCTTCCCCGGCACAACCCGAACCAATGAAATGATAACAAAATAACACGTCTTTACCCGCCTGGCACTCAAGGCAGATTAAAGCAAACATATTTGAAACATGTCAAATACTATTTGAACCCAGGATATCTGTGTTGTCCAAGACACTGTAACACTCTCCCCACCAGACAGACTGGGCAGGGCAGGGGAACTCGATAGGGTTGGCCACTTGTAAGGCTTGTATCCCTTATAAGGCTCTGTGACAGTAGGGTTGGGGTTGACAGCCAAGAGCTATTCCTTCCAATGTACCGCTGACAGACACTGAGGTAAATAGATAACGTCCAAAATTGCACCCTATTCCCTATATATAGTGCACTAGATATTGACCAGAATAATCGAAAGTAGTGCACTATGTAGGGAGTAGGGGGCCATTTGGAACTTAATCTAGGAGCTTTCCCACCCTCACTCTCCCTCCCAGCTCCCGGTTCCCGCTGGCCGATGACTATCAGGGATAGCAGGAAACAGTGTGACGGAGGAGAAAAGTCAACAGGATAAGGAACAGGAGGGGAGGCAGAGGGAGGCAGAAAATGCTGAGACAAGCTGACTTCTCCTCTTTTCATCATACTGATGGTTGGAAAGGGGTTTACACTTACCTAGTTAAATAAAGGTTAAATAAAAATGCAGGTGGTTTATACACAGCAGTCTGTTGCCCTTTACAATCTGGTGATACGTTGCAGAGGTCTTTCTCTCGCAGACGCAAAGACATCAAGAAACAAAGAGATCTTCTGTTGAATCTGACAATTCATCTTGATGGTTGTACAGTCGTCTCCAATAAAACTGTGAAGGACCTCGGCGTTACTCTGGACCCTGTTCTCTCTTTTGACAAACATATCAAGACTGTTTCAAGGACAGCTTTTTTTCCATCTATGTAACATTGCAAAAATCCGAAACTTTCTATCCAAAAATGAATCCCTGCTTTTGTTACTTCTAGGTTAGACTACTGCAATGCTCTACTTTCCGGCTACCTGGATAAAGCACTAAATAAACTTCAGTTAGTGCTAAATACGGCTGCTAGAATCCTGACTAGAACCAAAAAAATTATCATATTACTCCAGTGCTAGCCTCCCTACACTGGCTTCCTGTTAAGGCAAGGGCTGATTTCAAGGTTTTACTGCTAACCTACAAAGCATTACATGGGCTTCCTCCTACACATCTCTCTGATTTGGTCCTGCCGTACATACCTACATGTACGCTACAGTCACAATACGCAGGCCTCCTAATTGTCCCTAGAATTTCTAAGCAAACAGCTGGAGGCAGGGCTTTCTCCTATAGAGCTCCATTTTTATGGAATGGTCTGCCTACCCATGTGAGAGACGCAGACTCGGTCTCAACCTTTAAGTCTTTACTGAAGACTCATCTCTTCAGTGGGTCATATGATTGAGTGTAGTCTGGCCCAGGAGTGTGAAGGTGAACGGAAAGGCTCTGGAGCAACAAACTGCCCTTGCTGTCTCTGCCTGGCTGGTTCCCCTCTCTCCACTGGGATTCTCTGCCTCTAACCCTATTACAGGGGCTGAGTCACTGGCTTACTGGTGCTCTTTCATGCCGTCCCTAGGAGGGGTGCGTCACTTGAGTGGGTTGAGTCACTGACGTGATCTTCTTGTCTGGGTTGGCACCCCCCCTTGGGTTGTGCCGCTGCGGAGATCTTTGTGGGCTATACTCGGCCTTGTCTCAGGATGGCAAGTTGGTGGTTGAAAATATCCCTCTAGTGGTGTGGGGGCTGCGCTTTGGCAAAGTGGGTGACCCCTCCTGTCTCAGCCTCCAGTATTTATGCTGCAGTAGTTTATGTGTCGGGGGGCTAGGGTCAGTTTGTTATATCTGGAGTACTTCTCCTGTCTTATCCGGTGTCCTGTGTGAATTTAAGTATGCTCTCTCTAATTCTCTCTTTCTCTCTTTCTCTCGGAGGACGTGAGCCCTAGGTCCATGCCTCAGGACTACCTGGCATGATGACTCCTTGCTGTCCCCAGTCCACATGGCCGTGCTGCTGCTCCAGTTTCAACTGTTCTGCCTGCGGCTATGGAATCCTGAGCTGTTCACCGGACGTGCTACCTGTCCAGACCTACTGTTTTCAACTCCCTAGAGACAGCAGGAGTGGTAGAGATACTCTTAATGATCGGCTATAAAAAGCCAACTGACATTTACTCCTGAGGTGCTGACTTGCTGCACCCTCGACAACTACTGTGATTATTATTATTTGACCATGCTGGTCATTTATGAACATTTGAACATCTTGGCCATGTTCTCTTATAATCTCCACCCGGCACAGCCAGAAGAGGACTGGCCACCCCTCATAGCCTGGTTCCTCTCTAGGTTTCTTCCTAGGTTTTGGCCTTTCTAGGGAGTTTTTCCTAGCCACTGTGCTTCTACACCTGCATTGCTTACTGTTTGGGGTTTTAGGCTTGGTTTCTGTACAGCACTTTGAGATATCAGCTGATGTACGAAGGGCTATATAAATACATTTGATTTGATCTTGATCAAGGTCCCTATGTCAATTTAGTCGCGGTCATTCTGGTCGATCTTGGGGGACCTTCAATACAGTCTAGTGCAGTCACTAGAACAACAGGTTATATATTTCAAGCTGATGTATCATAGGAGGAAATGTTTCATACCTCATCCTATACTCATACACTAACGTCAACTCACAGAGCTTAATTTTTCACTTCCTAACAATATGGTTATATGGACCTCATCCAGTTTGTCTGGGGCTGGGTTGAGTTCCAAATGGCATTCTATTCCCTATTTAGTGAACTACTTTTGACCAGGGCCTAAATAGGGAATAGGGCGCCATTTAGGACTTAGCCCCAGTCTGTGGACACTAGGGGGTCCTGTCTGTCTGCATTTAGCCTGTAATATAGTTATGTGGTGTGGTATTGTCCCACCAGGTAGAGAAAGGGGACATACCTAGTCAGTTGCACAACTGAACGCATTCAACCCGAAATGTGTCTTCTGAATTTAACCCATCTCCTCTGAATCAGAACTGTGCAGGGGGATGCTTTAATCGATGCCCACGTCATCTGAGGAGCAGTTGTTGTTGGGGGTTAAATGCCTTGCTCAAGGGCAGAATGGTAGATTTTTCCACTTTGCCGGCTCAGGGATTCCAACCAGACACCAGTTTACTGGGTCCAACGCTCGGGCTAGGGTCCTTTTTTCAGAAATTACCGCCTTACTTACGTTCCCGAAGTAAACGGCCTGTTACTCAGGCCCAGAAGCCAGGATATGCATAGAATTGGTACCATTGGATCGAAAACTGTCACGAATCCCGCTTCCTGAGTCTGTGTTTGCCTGTGTTTCTGTCCTGGAGTGTGTTTCCGGTGTCCTGGAACGCACCCTGTCTGGCTGCCGGGCGAATTAGCTTGTTGGGAGATCGATGTTCACCCACACCTGTATCCCATCAGTAATCTGCACACCTGTCCTGATCATCACCTCTCCCCTTCAAAAGCTCTGACCTGACATCCATTCCCTGCCGGATCGTTAGCCATGAACATTACTCACCCGGATCATTTACCCCATTCCCGCCTGGTCGTCGGAGGATTCCGCTACCCCATTGGATCCACCTATTTACTCCCATCAACTCACCACCACTGCCCGCTACGCCACCTGGATATATCTACCCATTCACATTCACTTGTAAATAAATACTCACCTTCCTACTCTTCTTGTCCTGGTCTGCTTCTGGGTTCGATTTTGAAAGAACGTGACAGAACGATCCGGCGAAGGATGAACCCAGCGGACCTGGACTCCGTTTGCCATGCCATTACCCAGCAGGGGAAGACATTGGGACAACACAAGACGGCGCTACAGGAGATAGCGGGTTCAATCCAGAACTTATCTGCTAGCTTGACACAAATCCAGGATCAGCTCAGTTTGCCGGCGATTCATTCACCACCTGTTTCACCCATCTCACCTGCCGTGTCTGGTGCGGTTTCCTTCCGTGAACCCAAGGTACCGACGCCTGATAAATATGAAGGGGATTTGGGAAGATGCCGTTCTTTTCTTATGCAGTGTGGGTTAGTGTTTGATCTGCAGCCCCATTCTTACGCCACTGACAAGGCTAGGATAGCCTTTGTTATTGAACTGCTGCGTGGAAGAGCTCTGGAATGGGCTTCAGCCGTTTGGGAACAACAGGAGACTTGCATGGCTTCATACCAGGAGTTCACGGGAGAGATGAGAAAGCTTTTTGACCATCCAATCCGAGGTAAGGACGCAGCTAAACGTTTGTTCACTCTTCGCCAAGGAGCTCGCAGTGTGGCAGACTTTATGATCGAGTTCAGGACATTGTCTGTGGAGAGTGGTTGGAATGAGGAGTCACTACAAGCGGCTTTTTACCAGGGGTTGTCGGAGCAACTCAAGGACGAGCTGATATCCTATCCAGAGCCTAGTGACCTAGACAGCTTGGTCACCTTAGCTATTCGGGTAGATAATAGAGTCCGAGAGAGAAGGAGGGAGAAGCAGTGGGGTACATCTAATCAATCTGAGACTCGGTTACCATTCGGGTCAGGAACTGGACCAGAACGGGTTGATCATTTTCCCTCACACGGGATTAGTGGAGGAGTCCTGCCGCCAGATCCTGAACCTATGCAAGTGGGGCGGCACGGGTTAACTAAGGACGAGCGCCAACGTAGACGTGAGACCAACAGCTGCCTCTACTGTGGTAGCTCGGGACATTACATCTCCGTTTGTCCTCAGCGCCCGTTAAACTGCTCGGCTCGTTAAGTTTGGGAGGGTTGTTAGCGAGCCAGTTTCAACCTCTCAAGAGCCCTGTCAGACCTCGTTTTCCTGCTACCCTCATAAATAAGAATCAGAGTTTAGCGATTAACGCTTTCATCAATTCAGGTGCCGATGACAGCTTCATTGATGCCGACTTAGTGGAACAGCTGGGGCTTTCCAAGGAGCAATTACCGGAAGCCATTGAAGCAACCACTCTGAACGGCAGTAGTCTGGCACGGATCACTATGAGGACTGAACCGGTTAAGATGTTGTTGTCGGGGAATCATTCAGAGGTTATTTCTTTTTCCATTTTGCCTTCCCCCCATGTTCCTCTGGTTCTTGGATACCCCTGGCTAATAGAACACAATCCTTCGTTCGATTGGGTGACTGGTAAGGTAACTAGTTGGAGCATTGAGTGCCAAGCTAACTGCCTCAGGCCTGCCTGTTCTCATGCTGTCCCCAGTCGGGTCAGTGAGTCTGCTCCTCCTGATTTGTCCCTGATTCCTGAAACATATCACGAGTTGGGTGAGGTGTTCAGTAAGCAGAAAGCTCAGTCACTTCCTCCCCACCGACCTTATGATTGTACAATTAAGCTGTTCCCTGGAGCTGCCTTTCCCAAGGGACGGTTATACAGTATTTCTCGACCTGAGCGGGAAGCCCTGGAGACCTACATAAAGGAGTCTCTTGCTGCAGGTCTCATTCGTCCCTCGTCATCACTCCTGGGAGCTGGATTTTTTTTTGTGAGTAAAAAGGATGGCTCTCTTCGACCGTGTATTGATTATCGGGGGTTGAATGATATTACGGTCAAGAACAAGTACTCCTTGCCCTTGATGAGCTCCGCTTTCGATTCTTTACAGGGTGCTACTGTGTTTACGAAGCTTGATCTACGCAATGCGTATCATCTGGTTCGGATCAAAGAGGGGGACGAGTGGTTGACTGGATTCAATACACCTATGGGACATTTCGAGTACCAGGTGATGCCGTTTGGACTTTCCAACGCTCCAGCAGTGTTCCAAAGTTTGGTGAATGACGTGCTGAGGGATATGATCAGTCTGTTTGTGTTCGTTTACCTGGATGACATCCTGATTTTCTCCAAGGAGCTTTCCAGCCACATCCAGCATGTTAAGCAGGTCCTGCAGCGGTTATTGGAGAACCGTCTGTTTGTGAAGGCAGAGAAGTGTGATTTTCACGCCCACACTACATCCTTCCTCGGGTACATCATCTCCAGGGGTGAGATCAAGATGGACCAAGAGAAGGTTCGGGCGGTTCGGGATTGGGCCCAGCCCGGTACGAGATTGCAGCTCCAGAGATTCCTGGGATTTGCGAACTTCTATCGGAGGTTTATCCGTGATTATAGCCGGGTGGCCGCCCCTTTAACTGCTCTGACGTCTTGCACCAGAATTTTCTGTTGGACTCCTGAGGCAGACCGAGCATTTCTGAACTTGAAGACCCGATTCACCAACGCGCCGATTCTCTCTCAACCTGACACTTCCCGTCAGTTTGTTGTTGAGATGGACGCGTCTGATGTGGGGGTGGGTGCCATCCTGTCCCAGCGTAGCTCCACTGACGGTAAACTCCATCCCTGCGCCTTCTACTCTTGTCGTCTTTCACCAGCTGAGAGAAACTACGATGTGGGTAACCGGGAGCTTCTCGCTGTGAAGCTTGCCTTGGAGGAGTGGCGTCACTGGTTGGAGGGAGCGGAGCAACCGTTTGTGGTCTGGACTGACCACAAGAATCTGGCTTACGTGCAATCGGCTAAACGTCTCAACTCCCGTCAGGCCAGGTGGGCTTTGTTTTTTGGACGCTTCAATTTTTCCCTAACGTTCCGACCTGGGTTGAAGAACGGCAAAGCGGACGCCTTGTCCCGGATGTTCTCCAAGACGGATGAGAGTGGGGCAAAGACTGAGACGATTCTTCCCCAGAACCTTGTCGTGGGAGCCGTTACATGGAGGATTGAGGAGGATGTGATGGCGGCCCTTCGGACGCAGCCCGGGCCCCGGTAACGGCACCCGGTCGGTTGTTCGTGCCTGAGTCGGTCCGTTCTGCTGTTCTTCAGTGGTCCCACGCCAGCAAGATAGCTTGTCACCCTGGCGTTGCTCGGACTATGGCGCTACTGTGCAGACGATTTTGGTGGCCTGCCATGGGAGAAGATACCCGGAGGTTTGTTGCCGCATGTCCTGTTTGTGCTCAGAACAAAAGTACCAATCGGCCCAGCTCTGGGCTTCTAAACCCCCTACCTATTCCTCGGCGACCTTGGTCGCATCTGGCCCTGGATTTTGTCACGGGATTGCCCCCTTCTGTTGGGAACACGGTCATTCTGACCATTGTGGACAGATTCAGCAAGTTTGCTCATTTTGTCCCTCTCTCCAAGCTTCCATCTGCCACGGAGACGTCCGAGATCCTGGTTAGGGAGGTTTTCAGGGTCCACGGATTGCCCAGTGACATTGTTTCTGACCGTGGTCCTCAGTTTACCTCTGCTGTCTGGAGATCCTTCTGTTTGGCCATTGGAGCTACAGTCAGTCTCACTTCTGGATTTCACCCACAATCTAATGGTCAGGCGGAGAGAGCCAACCAGAAGATGGAGTCCACGCTGCGTTGTCTTGTCTCCTCTGATCCCACCTCTTGGTCATCTCAATTACCCTGGGTCGAGTATGCCCATAATACCCTTCCTTCATCTGCCACTGGGATGTCCCCCTTCCAATGCCTGTACGGATACCAACCTCCCTTGTTTCCTTCTCAGGAGAGGGATCTTTCGGTTCCTTCTGTCCAGGCCCACATTCGTCGTTGCCACCGGACCTGGCATCGGGCCAGGAAGGTCCTCCTTAGAGTTTCTGACCGGTATCAGATCTAGGCGAATCGTCGCCGTATTCCTGCTCCCGCTTATACCATCAGAGATAAGGTTTGGTTGGCTACACGGGATCTTCCTCTACGGACTGAGTCGAGGAAACTGTCACCAAAGTTCATTGGTCCGTTTGTGGTGGAGAGAATCATTAACCCTGTTGTGGTCCGACTCAAATTGCCGGCAACGCTTCGAGTACACCCCAACTTTCATGTCTCCTGCTTCAAGCCGGTTCTCCTCAGTCCTCTGTTGCCCCCTCCTCCTCGTCCTCCTCCTCCTCCTCGGAAGATCGGAGGTGGTCCTGCCTACACCGTGCGCCGCATAATGGATTCCAGACGGCGGGGTCGAGGTTTCCAATATCTCCTGGATTGGGAAGGATATGGTCCAGAGGAGAGGAGTTGGATTCCTCGGATTCAGATCCTTGATGACGACCTGCTTCGTGACTTCTACCGCCTCCACCCTGGCGCTCCAGGTAGTCCTGTCATGAATCCCGCTTCCTGAGTCTGTGTTTGCCTGTGTTTCTGTCCTGGAGTGTGCTTCCGGTGTCCTGGAACGCACCCTGTCTGGTTGCCGGGCGAATTAGCTTGTTGGGAGATCGATGTTCACCCACACCTGTATCCCATCAGTAATCTGCACACCTGTCCTGATCATCACCTCTCCCCTTCAAAAGCTCTGACCTGACATCCATTCCCTGCCGGATCGTTAGCCATGAACATTACTCACCCGGATCATTTACCCCATTCCCGCCTGGTCGTCGGAGGATTCCGCTACCCCATTGGATCCACCTATTTACTCCCATCAACTCACCACCGCTGCCCGCTACGCCACCTGGATATATCTACCCATTCACATTCACTTGTAAATAAATACTCACCTTCCTACTCTTCTTGTCCTGGTCTGCTTCTGGGTTCGATTTTGAATGAACGTGACAGAAAACACTTTGACTATAACACAATTGATATGATAGCAGAAAATCCAAAGAAAAACCAACCAGAATTTTTTGGGGGGAGATCCCATGCTATGGGTCCTATGCAATTCCAGCTCCCAGATTGCCAATTAAAGGACTCTAGTTTTAATCCTCTTTATTCCTATGTGGAATGTCAGGACTCCATAAAACAGGATCATAATTAGGATTCATTCTCTCTTTCTGATTCTCATTTTGCTAGGGTTGTTGCATTGCAGACATTGGAGATTGAAGTGATTGGGCTGCATCCCAAATTGCACCATATGCCCTATATACTGGGTTCCTATGGGCCCTGACCAAAATTAATGCGTCCCAAATTGCACCATATGCCCTATATACTGGGTTCCTATGGGCCCTGACCAAAAGTAATGCACTATGTAGAACATAGGATGCCGTTTGAGATGTAGCCTAGATGTTGGTGATAAACATTGCATTTGCATCAAGATTAAGTTAGTCAGTTAGTTAGTTTGCTGAAGCAAAGATTAAAAACCCTGCTGCCGTTGGTTATGTAATTTTGTGCAAATGGTTTGTAAAACGTAATTTAGCAATGCTGGCAATTACTGCTGATTTCATTGGGATGATTCTGTGACATCAGTGTGCTGTAACTAAAGCCTTTTCTTCCCATCACTATCAGCAATCAGCAGGGTCATAACATACAGTATAACTTGGTAACTATAAAGAGAGCTCTTTACAATGTTGATTAAAACTGATATTCAGGCTATTCATTTTTATGAAGGCATTTTATACTTCAACCCTCCAGATGATAACCATTGCAATCAGTTAGCCTAGCAGCAGTACAGCACCATAACAGTTAGCCTAGCAGCAGTAAAACACCATAGCAATCAGTTAGCCTAGCAGCAGTAAAGCACCATAACAGTTAGCCTAGCAGCAGTAAAGCACCATAACAGTTAGCCTAGCAGCAGTAAAGACACCATAACAATCAGTTAGTCTAGCAGCAGTAAAGCACTATAGCATTCAGTTAGCCTAGCAGCAGTAAAGACACCATAACAATCAGTTAGCCAAGCAGCAGTAAAGCACCATTGCAATCAGTTAGCATAGCAGCAGTAAAGACAAAGTAGCAATCATTTAGCCTAGCAGCAGTAAAGCACTATAGCAATCAGTTAGCCTAGCAGCAGTAAAGCACAATAGCAATCAGTTAGCCGAGCAGCAGTAAAGCACCATAGCAATCAGTTAGCCGAGCAGCAGTAAAGCACTACAGCAATCAGTTAGCCTAGCAGCAGTAAAGCACCATTGCAATCAGTTAGCATAGCAGTAGTAAAGACACCATAGCAATCATTTAGCCTAGCAGCAGTAAAGCACTTTAGCAATCAGTTAGTCTAGCAGCAGTAAAGCACTATAGCAATCAGTTAGACAAGCAGCAAAAAGCATCATTGCAATCAGTTAGCATAGCAGCAGTAAAGACAAAGTAGCAATCATTTAGCCTAGCAGCAGTAAAGCACTATAGCAATCAATTAGCCGAGCAGCAGTAAAGCACCATAGCAATCAGTTAGCCTAGCAGCAGTAAAGCACAATAGCAATCAGTTAGCCTAGCAGCAGTAAAGCACCATTGCAATCAGTTAGCATAGCAGCAGTAAAGACAAAGTAGCAATCAGTTAGCCGAGCAGCAGTAAAGCACCATAGCAATCAGTTAGCCTAGCAGCAGTAAAGCACAATAGCAATCAGTTAGCCTAGCAGCAGTAAAGCACCATTGCAATCAGTTAGCATAGCAGCAGTAAAGACAAAGTAGCAATCATTTAGCCTAGCAGCAGTAAAGCACTATAGCAATCAGTTAGCCGAGCAGCAGTAAAGCACCATAGCAATCAGTTAGCCTAGCAGCAGTAAAGCACCATTGCAATCAGTTAGCATAGCAGCAGTAAAGACAAAGTAGCAATCATTTAGCCTAGCAGCAGTAAAGCACTATAGCAATCAGTTAGCCGAGCAGCAGTAAAGCACCATAGCAATCAGTTAGCCTAGCAGCAGTAAAGTCAAATCAAATCAAATCAAATGTATTTATATAGCCCTTCGTACATCAGCTGATATCTCAAAGTGCTGTACAGAAACCCAGCCTAAAACCCCAAACAGCAAGCAATGCAGGTGTAGAAGCACGGTGGCTAGGAAAAACTCCCTAGAAAGGCCAAAACCTAGGAAGAAACATAGAGAGGAACCAGGCTATGTGGGGTGGCCAGTCCTCTTCTGGCTGTGCCGGGTGGAGATTATAACAGAACATGGCCAAGATGTTCAAATGTTCATAAATGACCAGCATGATCGAATAATAATAAGGCAGAACAGTTGAAACTGGAGCAGCAGCACGGCCAGGTGGACTGGGGACAGCAAGGAGTCATCATGTCAGGTTGTCCTGAGGCATGGTCCAACATTAGGTTGGAGAGACTGGAGCCCACATACACACCAACATTAGGTTGGAGAGACTGGAGCCCACATACACACCAACATTAGGTTGGAGAGACTAGAACCCACATACACACCAACATTAGGTTGGAGAGACTGGAGCCCACATACACACCAACGTTAGGTTGGAGAGACTAGAACCCACATACACACCAACATTAGGTTGGAGAGACTAGAACCCACATACACACCAACATTAGGTTGGAGAGACTGGAGCCCACATACACACCAACATTAGGTTGGAGAGACTAGAACCCACATACACACCAACATTAGGTTGGAGAGACTGGAGCCCACATACACACCAACATTAGGTTGGAGAGACTGGAGCCCACATACACACCAACATTAGGTTGGAGAGACTGGAGCCCACATACACACCAACATTAGGTTGGAGAGACTAGAACCCAGATACACACCAACATTAGGTTGGAGAGACTGGAGCCCACATACACACCAACATTAGGTTGGAGAGACTGGAGCCCACATACACACCAACATTAGGTTGGAGAGACTGGAGCCCACATACACATCAACATTAGGTTGGAGAGACTGGAGCCCACATACACACCAACATTAGGTTGGAGAGACTGGAGCCCACATACACACCAACATTAGGTTGGAGAGACTGGAGCCCACATACACACCAACATTATGTTGGAGAGACTGGAGCCCACATACACACCAACATTAGGTTGGAGAGACTGGAGCCCACATACACACCAACATTAGGTTGGAGAGACTGGAGCCCACATACACACCAACGTTAGGTTGGAGAGACTGGAGCCCACATACACACCAACATTAGGTTGGAGAGACTAGAACCCACATACACACCAACATTAGGTTGGAGAGACTAGAACCCACATACACACCAACATTAGGTTGGAGAGACTGGAGCCCACATACACACCAACATTAGGTTGGAGAGACTAGAACCCACATACACACCAACATTAGGTTGGAGAGACTGGAGCCCACATACACACCAACATTATGTTGGAGAGACTGGAGCCCACATACACACCAACATTAGGTTGGAGAGACTGGAGCCCACATACACATCAACATTAGGTTGGAGAGACTGGAGCCCACATACACACCAACATTAGGTTGGAGAGACTGGAGCCCACATACACACCAACATTAGGTTGGAGAGACTGGAGCCCACATACACACCAACATTATGTTGGAGAGACTGGAGCCCACATACACACCAACATTAGGTTGGGGAGACTGGAGCCCACATACACACCAACATTAGGTTGGAGAGACTGGAGCCCACATACACACCAACGTTAGGTTGGAGAGACTGGAGCCCACATACACACCAACATTAGGTTGGAGAGACTAGAACCCACATACACACCAACATTAGGTTGGAGAGACTAGAACCCACATACACACCAACATTAGGTTGGAGAGACTGGAGCCCACATACACACCAACATTAGGTTGGAGAGACTAGAACCCACATACACACCAACATTAGGTTGGAGAGACTGGAGCCCACATACACACCAACATTATGTTGGAGAGACTGGAGCCCACATACACACCAACATTAGGTTGGAGAGACTGGAGCCCACATACACACCAACATTAGGTTGGAGAGACTAGAACCCACATACACACCAACATTAGGTTGGAGAGACTGGAGCCCACATACACACCAACATTAGGTTGGAGAGACTGGAGCCCACATACACACCAACATTAGGTTGGAGAGACTGGAGCCCACATACACACCAACATTAGGTTGGAGAGACTGGAGCCCACATACACACCAACATTAGGTTGGAGAGACTGGAGCCCACATACACACCAACATTATGTTGGAAAGACTGGAGCCCACATACACACCAACATTAGGTTGGAGAGACTGGAGCCCACATACACACCAACATTAGGTTGGAGAGACTGGAGCCCACATACACACCAACATTATGTTGGAGAGACTGGAGCCCACATACACACCAACATTAGGTTGGAGAGACTGGAGCCCACATACACACCAACATTATGTTGGAGAGACTGGAGCCCACATACACACCAACATTAGGTTGGAGAGACTGGAGCCCACATACACACCAACATTATGTTGGAGAGACTGGAACCCACATATACACCAACATTAGGTTGGAGAGACTGGAGCCCACATACACACCAACATTAGGTTGGAGAGACTGTAGCCCACATACACACCGACATTAGGTTGGAGAGACTGGAGCCCACATACACACCAACATTAGGTTGGAGAGACTGGAGCCCACATACACACCAACATTAGGTTGGAGAGACTAGAACCCACATACACACCAACATTAGGTTGGAGAGACTGGAGCCCACATACACACCAACATTATGTTGGAGAGACTGGAGCCCACATACACACCAACATTAGGTTGGAGAGACTGGAGCCCACATACACACCAACATTATGTTGGAGAGACTGGAACCCACATATACACCAACATTAGGTTGGAGAGACTGGAGCCCACATACACACCAACATTAGGTTGGAGAGACTGGAGCCCACATACACACCAACATTAGGTTGGAGAGACTGGAGCCCACATACACACCAACATTATGTTGGAGAGACTGGAGCCCACATACACACCAACATTAGGTTGGAGAGACTGGAGCCCACATACACACCAACATTATGTTGGAGAGACTGGAGCCCACATACACACCAACATTAGGTTGGAGAGACTGGAGCCCACATACACACCAACATTATGTTGGAGAGACTGGAACCCACATATACACCAACATTAGGTTGGAGAGACTGGAGCCCACATACACACCAACATTAGGTTGGAGAGACTGGAGCCCACATACACACCAACATTAGGTTGGAGAGACTGGAGCCCACATACACACCAACATTAGGTTGGAGAGACTGGAGCAGAACGTGTTGAGCTGCAGTGTTCAGCAGGACTGTGTTCCTTGGCCATGGTTCAAGAGAAGCAGGGCAATCTTTTCTGTTCCCAGGCCTAGTTCACCACGGGGCAGTAGATAGGTCACGCCCTGGTCACCAATGGAGAGCCAGCTCAGTCACAGATGTGTCAGAGGGGGACTTAGCGGTGGTGGCCTCGGCTCATGCTCTGGCCCCGGATCCCAGCCCCAGCAACGCATCAAACTGCTACAGACACATTGTGCCCTGAGACATGGCTGTTGAATCCTATGGTTGTCCAATGGACTGTATGGAGACTCCTATGGAGAATAAAGCCACTTCTCAAGGCTACAGTGCATTCTGTCTTGATGCGACTCTCACAGATTGTAGGCTAGCAGTCAACCCTTCCACTAGACAAGTGCATTATGATCAAAAGACCACACAATAGTTACTAAAAAAATACTTAATAAAACTACAGGAACGTTGAAGGATCATCTCTTCTTCAATAAACAAACACAAGTCTCCTGAATAATGGGAAAACAGAGTTGATGTTAACAGATGTCCGTTACTCAATGCTGATGCAAACGTGGTTACTGTACTTCATCTAATGTAAGCCCCGTGTTATAGGGTTTTAATTCAACCCAAGGCAGTCCACAGCTGAGTAAACACACAATGATGCCTTGAAGCAGTTGGGGGATCACTGTACCTTCCCTCTGTGTGCGCTGTGTGCTGCCTGGGGTCAGGGCTAACTTACACCATTAGACCCAGTAGGAGAAGACTCCAGATGTAATGGGGGGTGTGTGTGTGTGTGTGTGTGTGTGTGTGTGTGTGTGTGTGTGTGTGTGTGTGTGTGTGTGTGTGTGTGTGTGTGTGTGTGTGTGTGTGTGTGTGTGTGTGTGTGTGTGTGTGTGTGCGCATAATCAACATCTGGGAGAAAACTTCTTGGAAGATAATCATCTCGGCCCACCTACTGGAAAGACTTCTGGGATCTTTCTGTACGGTTTTGGATGTCTACCAATTGCATCACACACTGTTATTGTGTCACAAGGTCTTCTGTGAATAACAACAAGCAATATCTACGTTTCCAGGAAGACATTGCACTTATGAAAACAATCAACGCTGTGCCGTATATCAAAGTCTCAAGAGCCAATCAGAGGTTTAGGGTTAGAGCCAATCAGAGGTTTAGGGTTAGAGTCAATCAGACCACAGCATCAACACTGTTTTACAGTATATCAGAACCTCAACAGTCAATCAGACCACAACATCAACACTGTTTTACAGTACTGCAGAACCCCAACAGTCAATCAGACCACAGCATCAACACTGTTTTACAGTATATCATAACCCCAAAAGTCAATCAGACCACAACAAGAACGTTGCTTCAAAGCACATTTTCAGAAGATTTTCTGTCAAAATTAATAATTAGTGTGTAAATGTAAACTAAGAGTGTTGACAAGGTTTATTTACGGTAATATCCAGCCAGGTGAATCCCGAGGCCAGGATGATGATCCAGCTGGTACAGTATCGTCTATGATGTAGGAGGAAGGTCCTAAAATTGAGACTGCTAAACAGTTAGCTAAATCTGCATTGCCCCGCTAAACAGTTAGCTAAATCTGCATTGCCCCGCTAAACAGTTAGCTAAATCTGCATTGACCCTGTTAAATAGTTAGCTAAATCTGCATTGCCCCTGCTAAATAGTTAGCTAAATCTGCATTGCCCCTGCTAAATAGTTAGCTAAATCTGCATTGACCCTGCTAAGTAGTTAGCTAAATCTGCATTGACCCTGCTAAATAGTTAGCTAAACCTGCATTGACCCTGCTAAATAGTTAGCTAAATCTGCATTGACCCTGCTAAATAGTTAGCTAAATCTTCATTGCCCCTGCTAAGTAGTTAGCTAAATCTGCATTGACCCTGCTAAATAGTTAGCTAAATCTGCAATGACCCTGTTAAATAGTTAGCTAAATCTGCATTGACCCTGCTAAATAGTTAGCTAAATCTGCATTGCCCCGCTAAACAGTTAGCTAAATCTGCATTGCCCCGCTAAACAGTTAGCTAAATCTGCATTGAAACTTCTCAAAAACAATTTTGACTCACCTCATACACTGCTGCTACTGTTTAGTATCTGTCACTTTAGTCCTAGTTATAGGTTCATATCTACCTCAATTTCCTTGTAACCCTGCACATAGGTACTGGTGCCCCGTGTATATAGCCAAGTTATCCTTACTCATTATGTTTTTATTATTAATTTTATTATTATGTGTTTTACTTTTCTAATATTTCTCTCTGTTCTTTATCTCTGCATTGTTGGGAAGGGCCCGTAGGTAAGCGTTTCACTGTTAGTTTACACCTGTTGTTTACGAAGCGTGTGACGAATAACATTTGACTTGAAGATGCTGCTTAACCAGTTCCCAGCTGAGCCAAGGAGTAGAGCATGTACAGTTACAGTATAAACCCTAAACACTATCGCCACCAGCCTCTGACGAGCACTCAAAGCAATCAATACCTAAACCCTATCGCCACCAGCCTCTGACGAGCACTCAAAGCAATCAATACCTAAACACTATCGCCACCAGCCTCTGACGAGCACTCAAAGCAATCAATACCTAAACCCTATCGCCACCAGCCTCTGACGAGCACTCAAAGCAATCAATACCTAAACACTATCGCCACCAGCCTCTGACGAGCACTCAAAGCAATCAATACCTAAACCCTATCGCCACCAGCCTCTGACGAGCACTCAAAGCAATCAATACCTAAACACTATCGCCACCAGCCTCTGACGAGCACTCAAAGCAATCAATACCTAAACCCTATCGCCACCAGCCTCTGACGAGCACTCAAAGCAATCAATACCTAAACCCTATCGCTACCAGCCTCTGACGAGCACTCAAAGCAATCAATACCTAAACCCTTATTCTGTAAGCCATGAATCATGGCAAAAGTACAAATACATAATGTAACAGGTATTATACTGTATGCTGATCATTCAACATTTGACTGCTGAAACAACAACTATAGCTGTAATGCTCGGGGTGTAGTGGAGGAAGGAGTCAGACGCAGGAGACAGAGTGTTCAGAGTAGCGCTACTTCTTTATACACCGACCGAGGTGAAAACAGACGCCACTCAAAACAAATGCCCCAAAACACAGGGGAACTAAACAGTCCCAAAACACAGGGGAACTAAACAGTCCCAAAACACAGGGGAACTAAACAGTCCCAAAACACAGGGGAACTAAACAGTCCCAAAACACAGGGGAACCAAACAGTCCCAAAACACAGGGGAACTAAACAGTCCCAAAACACAGGGGAACTAAACAGTCCCAAAACACAGGGGAACCAAACAGTCCCAAAACACAGGGGAACTAAACAGTCCCAAAACACAGGGGAACCAAACAGTCCCAAAACACAGAGGAACTAAACAGTCCCAAAACACAGGGGAACCAAACAGTCCCAAAACACAGGGGAACTAAACAGTCCCAAAACACAGGGGAACTAAACAGTCCCAAAACACAGGGGAACTAAACAGTCCCAAAACACAGAGGAACTAAACAGTCCCAAAACACAGGGGAACTAAACAGTCCCAAAACACAGAGGAACCAAACAGTCCCAAAACACAGGGGAACTAAACAGTCCCAAAACACAGGGGAACTAAACAGTCCCAAAACACAGGGGAACTAAACAGTCCCAAAACACAGGGGAACTAAACAGTCCCAAAACACAGGGGAACTAAACAGTCCCAAAACACAGGGGAACTAAACAGTCCCAAAACACAGCGGAACTAAACAGTCCCAAAACACAGGGAACTAAACAGTCCCAAAACACAGGGGAACTAAACAGTCCCAAAACACAGGGGAACTAAACAGTCCCAAAACACAGGGGAACTAAACAGTCCCAAAACACAGGGGAACTAAACAGTCCCAAAACACAGGGGAACTAAACAGTCCCAAAACACAGGGGAATTAAACAGTCCCAAAAAACAGCTCACGTACACGAACAACCGTGACATACATGTGTGTACAAAGAGTACAGATAAAACAGTCCGGCAAAACTAGAAGGGGGAAAAGACTCAGTGGCAGCTCCCGGTGAAAACACAGGGGAACGCCACCCGAACGGGTAGGGAGCCACCAAAGTCGTGACACAGGAGCGGAACGGGAAACAGACCCCAGAACCACCCACGGGAAGGAGCCACCTTCGGTAGGAGTCGTGACAATACCCGCCAATTGCCATGCTGGTTTTGATGGCTCTGCCTTTTGTGTACTAATTTCATAACACAACAAGGTATGACCAACTATATTCTATGAACACACTCCATTTAAATTTAGGCAAACAGGATTACTCTGTGATATATTGTAAATGTGTTGTATATAAATGCACTTTCAATATAACTAAATTAGATTGCATGTGTACTTGAAAATGAACATATTGACGAGTGAGTGTGTGCATACATCCAGTCATTTTGGCAGATTCAGCAGTGGTTTTCATTAACCTTCTAAATAGCAGAGCAGGTTGAGAGATTCAAGTTCCTTTGTGTCCACATCACCAACAAACTATCATGGTCCAAACACACCCAGACAGTTGTGAAGAGGGCACGACAAAGCCTATTCCCGTCAGGAGACTGAAAAGATTTGGCATGGGTCCTCAGATCCTCAAGAAATTCTACAGCTGCACCATCGAGAGCATCCTGACGGGTTGCATCACTGTCTGGTATGGAAACTGCTCGGCGTACGACCGCAAGGCACTATACAGAGGGTAGTGTGTACGGCCCAGTACATCATTGGGACCAAGCTTCCTGCCATCCAAGACCTCTATACCAGGCCGTGTCAGAGGAAGGCCCTAAAAATTGTCAGACTCCAGCCGCCCCTGTAGACTAATTTCTGATACCACAGCAAGGTATGAGCGTCAAGTAGGTTCAAAATACTTCTTAACAGCTTCTACCCCCATTTAAGACTTGACCAGCTAATCAAATTACACAGCCATTGAGGTACATATTGTAAATTACCTTGACTAAAATGCACATTGACTCTGTACCAGTATATAGCCTCCATTGACTCTTGCAGTACCCCTGATAATGAACATTATCTGTACCAGTAGTGTATGCAGCCTCCACATGACCTGTACCATTTATATAGCCTCCACATTGACTCTGTTACCCCCTTATAGCCTCCACATTGACTCTGTACCAGTACCCCCTGTATATAGCCTCCACATTGACTCTGTACCAGTACCCCCTGTATATAGCCTCCACATTGACTCTGTACCAGTACCCCCTGTATATAGTCCACATTGACTCTGTACCAGTACCCCTGTGATATAGCCTCCACACTGACTCTGTACCAGTACCCTGTATTAGCCTCCACATTGACTCTGTACCAGTAGACTGTAAAGATCCACATTGACTCATGGGTCCTCAGATCCTCAATTGAACCAGTACCCCCTGTATATTCTACAGCTGCACATTGACTCTGTACCAGTATCCCCTGTATATAGCATCACATTGTCTGTACCAGTACCCCCTGAAATAGTCTCCACATTGACTCTGTACCGGGCACTGTATATACTCCACATTGACTCTGTACAGTACCCCCAGTATATCACATTGACTCACCAGTACCCCCTGTATATCCAAGATTGACTCTGTACCAGTACCCCCTGTATATAGCCTCCACATTGACTCTGTACCAGTACCCCCTGTATATAGCCTCCACATTGACTCTGTACCAGTACCCCTGTCAGAGGAAGGCCTATAGCCTCCACATTGACTCTGTACCAGTACTCCCTGATAGCCGCACATTGACTCACCAGTACCCCCGTATATAGTCTCACATTGACTCTAGGTACCCCCAAAGCCTCCACATTGACTCTGTAACAGCTTCTACCCCCTGTATAAGCCTCCACTGACTCTGACCAGCTAATCAAATTGACTACACAGCCATTAGCCTCCACATTGACTCTTACCAGTACCCCCTGTATATAGCCTCCACATTGACTCTAAACCCCCTGGTAGCCCTCCACATTGACTCTGTACCAGTACCCCCTGTATATAGCCTTGCTATTGTTATTTTACTGCTGCTGTTAAATTATTTGCTTTTTTTAAAATATTTTTTTTTTACTTATCTATTTCTTAATTAACACATTTTTCTTGAAACTGCATTGTTGGTTAAGGTCTTGTGGGTAAGCATTTCACTCTAAGGTCTACTACACCTGTTGTATTCGGCGCATGTAAACAAATACAATTTCAGTTGATTTGACACACTGGAGTCTACCTACACACTGGACAAGGAGTGAATGAGAAAAACAGCTTTCTTGGGCACTGCACTTAGTTTTTATTAACAACAACACTGCCTGTGTAAAATGTTCCCAAATGCTCCTAAAATAAGTCCTCGAAACCTCCAGTAGTGAGGTTCCGTCACTCTTTGAAGAACTGGAACCTCCAGTAGTGAGGTTCCGTCACTCTTTGAAGAACTGGAACCTCCAGTCGTGAGGTTCCGTCACTCTTTGAAGAACTGGAACCTCCAGTCGTGAGGTTCCGTCACTCTTTGAATAACTGGAACCTCCAGTAGTGAGGTTCCGTCACTCTTTGAAGAACTGGAACCTCCAGTAGTGAGGTTCCGTCACCCTTTGAAGAACTGGAACCTCTGAATAAGGTTCTGGGTGTGAACATTCTAAGTGGGTGGCATAAAGTGTAGTAAATGTAATGACCGACGCTGGAAATGAGAAGCAGGTACGGGGAGTCAACATTTTATTCAGGAACAGACAGGTAACAAAACAGGAACAGCATCAGCACACTCGTAAACAATGACAAACAACAATTAATGCTGAAGCAGGGAACAGAGCGGGGAACCAGACAGATATAGGGGAGGTAATGACAGAGGTGATTTAGTCCAATAATCACTGATGCGTGTGACGGGGTAAGGCAGGTGTGCGTAATGATGGTGAAAGGAGTGCGTAATGCTGGGTAGCCTGGTGCCTTCGAGCGTCAGGGAGGGGGAGCAGGAGCAGGTCGTGACATTCAACTTTGTTCTAAAGGCAGAAATAATCTGATTGGTTAAGGGCAGAATAAATCCGATTGGTTTCTAAAAAGGTCAATGGACGGAGTTTAACAGATGCACAACTGTTGAAAAATGGCAGAGGTTTGAACTGACGCTATTGTAAGTAAAACCTTGAGTTTACGAATTGTAACGTTTTTAAATCATGATCGTGTTACAGCAGTCAGACAATGTGACAATATCTCTAAGATACAACTGGTCTCCTGACTTAAAGCAAAGAGTCAAATGTAGCAAGCTAGCTAGTTAGCAGCAACATACTAAAGCCTATGAGAGCAAGCTAGCTAGTTAGCAGCAACATACTAAAGCTAATGAGAGCAAGCTAGCTAGTTAGCAGCAACATACTAAAGCTAATGAGAGCACGTTAGGTAGTTAGCAGCAACATACTAAGCTAATGAGAGCAAACTAGCTAGTTAGCAGCAACATACTAAAGCTAATGAGAGCAAGCATGCTAGTTAGCAGCAACATACTAAAGCTAATGAGAGCAAGCTAGCTAGTTAGCAGCAACATACTAAAGCTAATGAGAGCAAGCTAGCTAGTTAGCAGCAACATACTAAGCTAATGAGAGCAAGCTAGCTAGTTAGCAGCAACATACTAAAGCTAATGAGAGCAAGCTAGCTAGTTAGCAGCAACATACTAAGCTAATGAGAGCAAGCTAGCTAGTTAGCAGCAACATACTAAGCTAATGAGAGCAAACTAGCTAGTTAGCAGCAACATACTAAAGCTAATGAGAGCAAGCTAGCTAGTTAGCAGCAACATACTAAGCTAATGAGAGCAAGCTAGCTAGTTAGCAGCAACATACTAAGCTAATGAGAGCAAGCTAGCTAGTTAGCAGCAACATACTAAAGCTAATGAGAGCAAGCTAACTAGATAAGTATTTAGCAACCTCTTAGCTACTCATGTTGAATTAATAAATAGAGGTTAGCTAGGTGCCAAATATACAGGTATGTCAGCTACCATTTGCTTTATTGAAATGTTAAGTTGAATAAGCTTTGAGGTACACACTGTAAATTCTATTCTATGACTCAACATTAGTAGGAGATACTGTAGCTATCTGCTAGCCAACTAGCGGTGTTTTTAGTTTTCAGCATTTACGTTGCTGCCCCCCGGCACAACATAATAGTGCATCGCCATTGTTTATTCAACTTAACATTTCAATAAAGAAAATGTTAGCTGACTTACTTGTATATTTTCAATACTTACCTAGCTAGATTATTTTCTGCCCTTATAACAAAGTTGACTATGCTTTATATCAATCTGCTCTCAGGCCTCATATTATTGCTGTGAATACCTGTTTTGTATGAGTCCCACATCAATGTTTCTTAAGAAATAGGTCATATGAGTAATTCAATGTTATGGGATTAGTGCATGATGAAAGGTCCTGTGATTTTTTTCTTCTGATTATTAGCAAATCCACTTAGTTTTCAGTTGTAAACTGAAAGCACATTAGTGTGTATTACCTCAATAAACAAACCTTTTGATCAGATTACAAACAAGAGAGAGGACTGGGTATCCAGAAGATGTAATGTAATACTGTAGCGACAGATTGCACTGAGAGCAGACTGGATTGGGCTGGGCGGAGTGAATACAAAATGAAAAAATGTTACACAACCATGACCCAGATCCATGCTATTGTGGTGGTATGTATAAATTACATGCTATTGTGGTGGTATGTATAAATTACATGCTGTTGTGGTGGTATGTATTTTTTATTAATTTTTTATTTCACCTTTATTTAACCAGGTAGGCAAGTTGAGAACAAGTTCTCATTTACAATTGCGACCTGGCCAAGATAAAGCAAAGCAGTTCGACACATACAACGACACAGAGTTACACATGGAGTAAAACAAACATACAGTCAATAATACAGTAGAAACAAGTCTATATACGATGTGAACAAATGAGGTGAGAAGGGAGGTAAAGGCAACAAAGAGGTCATGGTGGCAAAGTAAATACAATATAGCAAGTAAAACACTGGAATGGTGTATTTGCAGTTGAAGAATGTGCAAAGTAGAAATAAAAATAATGGGGTGCAAAGGAGCAAAATAAATAAATAAAATAAAAATAAATACAGTAGGGAAGGAGGTAGTTGTTTGGGCTAAATTATAGATGGGCTATGTACAGGTGCAGTAATCTGTGAGCTGCTCTGACAGCTGGTGCTTAAAGCTAGTGAGGGAGATAAGTGTTTCCAGTTTCAGAGATTTTTGTAGTTCGTTCCAGTCATTGGCAGCAGAGAACTGGAAGGAGAGGCGGCCAAAGAAAGAATTGGTTTTGGGGGTGACCAGAGAGATATACCCGCTGGAGCGCGTGCTACAGGTGGGTGATGCTATGGTGACCAGCGAGCTGAAATAAGGGGGGACTTTACCTAGCAGGGTCTTGTAGACGACATGGAGCCAGTGGGTTTGGCGACGAGTATGAAGCGAGGGCCAGCCAACAAGAGCGTATAGGTCGCAGTGGTGGGTAGTATATGGGGCTTTGGTGATAAAATGGATTGCACTGTGATAGACTGCATCCAATTTGTTGAGTAGGGTATTGGAGGCTATTTTGTAAATGACATTGCCGAAGTCGAGGATTGGTAGGATGGTCAGTTTTACAAGGGTATGTTTGGCAGCATGAGTGAAGGATGCTTTGTTGCGAAATAGGAAGCCAATTCTAGATTTAACTTTGGATTGGTGATGTTTGATGTGGGTCTGGAAGGAGAGTTTACAGTCTAACCAGACACCTAGGTATTTGTAGTTGTCCACATATTCTAAGTCAGAGCCGTCCAGAGTAGTGATGTTGGACAGGAGGGCAGGTGCAGGCAGCGATCGGTTGAAGAGCATGAATTTAGTTTTAATTGTATTTAAGAGCTATTGGAGGCCACGGAATGAGAGTTGTATGGTATTGAAGCTTGCCTGGAGGGTTGTTAACACAGTGTCCAAAGAAGGGACAGAAGTATACAAAATGGTGTCGTCTGCGTAGAGGTGGATCAGAGACTCACCAGCAGCAAGAGCAACATCATTGATGTATACAGAGAAGAGAGTCGGTCCAAGAATTGAACCCTGTGGCACCCCCATAGAGACTGCCAGAGGTCCTGACAGCAGACCCTCCGATTTGACACACTGAACTCTATCAGAGAAGTAGTTGGTGAACCAGGCGAGGCAATCATTTGAGAACCAAGGCTGTCGAGTCTGCCGATCAGGATGTGGTGATTGACAGAGTCGAAAGCCTTGGCCAGATCAATGAATATGGCTGCACAGTAATGTTTCTTATCGATGGCGGTTAAGATATCGTTTAGGACCTTGAGCATGGCTGAGGTGCACCCATGACCAGCTCTGAAACCAGATTGCATAGCAGACAGGATATGGTGGGATTCGAAATGGTCGGTAATCTGTTTGTTGATTTGGCATTCGAAGACCTTAGAAAGGCAGGGTAGAACGCCATAGGATGTTTTTGTGTTGGTTAAGGGCAGTCAGGTCTGGGGAGAACCAAGGGCTATATCTGTTACTTGTTCTAAATTTCTTGAATGGGGCATGCTTATTTAAGATGGTTAGGAAGGCATTTAAAAAAAAATAACCAGGCATCCTCTACTGACGGGATGAGATCAATATCCTTCCAGGATACCCCGGCCAGGTCGATTAGAAAGGCCTGCTCGCTGAAGTGTTTCAGGGAGCGTTTGACAGTGATGAGTGGAGGTCGTTTGACCGCTGACCCATATGGATTCAGGCAATGAGGCAGTGATCGCTGAGATCTTGGTTGAAGACAGCAGAGGTGTATATATAAATGACGTGCTATTGTGGTGGTATGTATAAATTACATGCTATTGTGGTGGTATGTATAAATTACATGCTATTGTGGTGGTATGTATAAATGACATGCTATTTAGTGCCGGAGGGCTTACGGAGCTTTAAAATTCCTGAGGGGAATGTTCCTGTCCATGACCCAAAACATGTCAGTTTATGTCCAGGTTATTTTACACATGAACATAGAGGTCAGAGGTCAGGGGTTTTCTTCTGGTTAATGTGTCATGAAACATGTTAAATGGAGTGTGAAGGGCCACTCTACTTCCATTCCTATAAGCCCTTTCTAAGATGTTTATACTACAGGGGTAATGTACGTTCTCTCATGACAATTCTTTCAACTACGCAGGCTGAAATATTTCTAACGGTAGAATTGAGAGCAGAGTTTCACGAGGAAAAAAACAAACATATTTCCTTCATTTTAAGTGACACTTAGTAGACGGCTGTAAGGGAACAAAAAGTTCTGAGAGCTGAGTTGTCAGCCTCGTATCTGATGGCATTTAGTGGGTAGCCGCCTTGTTGTGATGATGTTCCCACTGCACCTCTCAGCATTATCTTGATTGTAGTTTACTGATGAGTTACGGAGAGTAGGGCAGGCCTCATAGGGCAGGCCTCATAGGGCAGGCTTCATAGGGCAGGCCTCATAGGGCAGGCCTCATAGGGCAGGCTTCCTAGGGCAGGCCTCATAGGGCAGGCCTCATAGGGCAGGCTTCATAGGGCAGGCCTCATAGGGCACTCCTCATAGGGCAGGCCTCATAGGGTAGGCCTCATAGGGCAGGCCTCATAGGGCAGGCTTCATAGGGCACTCCTCATAGGGCAGGCCTCATAGGGCAGGCCTCATAGGGCACACCTCATAGGGCAGGCCTCATAGGGCAGGCCTCATAGGGCACTCCTCATAGGGCAGGCCTCATAGGGCAGGCTTCATAGGGCAGGCCTCATAGGGCAGGCCTCATAGGGCAGGCCTCATAGGGCACTCCTCATAGGGCACTCCTCATAGGGCCTTCGAAACAGAATGACAGTGAGCAGCAGAGGTGTGGACTCGAGTCACACGACTTGGACTCGAGTCACAAATATAATGACTTGCAACTCGACATTGACTTTAACACCAATGACTCGTGACTTGATTTGGACTTGAGCGTTATGACTCGAACTGACTTGATACCCTCAACCCTCCCCAAGCCTCCCCAAGCCTCCCCAACCCTCCCCAAGCTTCCCCAACCCTCCCCAAGCCTCCCCAAGCCTCCCCAAGCATCCCCAACCCTCCCCAAGCCACCCCAAGCCTCCCCAACCCTCCCCAACCCTCCCCAAGCCCCCAAGCCTCCCCAAGCCTCCCCAAGCCCCCCAAGCCTCCCCAAGCCTCCCCAAGCGAATCGGACAGCAGCCAATCAAACTGTGCCAGCTGAGAAAAAGTTGTGCGTGAAAGTGCAGAGGAACGTTGGCGGGTGAAAGCCCATTGAAAGATGATACCCCAAATTATTATTTTCGGATATAAAGATGACATTGTTTCAACGAAAAACAGATTGCAACTTGCAAAACATGGGGGAAGAAAATTACAGACGGAGGCGCAACAACTTCCAACTGTGTTCAACATTTGAAGCTGTACAAAGAACGGTAAGTCGTGGCTAATATAGCCGACAGCAATATCATTCATAACTTTGCTAGTGTAGCAGGTAGGCTAACGTAACGTTAAATCAATGAGCCTCCACACAGTCAGTCAGTGCGGGAAATTGATCATTGCACCCAAGATTGAGCTACAACTGGCTAGGCAGTTGGTAGCCTAAATCCTGCCTGATGTTATTGCTGTTCCTGAAGCCATTGACCAATGTTAGCCTACTGTAACCACACACACAGTGTGTGTGTTAAGGTTGGGCGATTGTGTAGTAGCCTACATCGCCCGATTGCGCCCCATAGCGATCCTCAATAGTCAATCTCTATTGGGGAGGGGAGGGGGGGGTCTTTCTTATGCCTACCCATGTATTTCAAAGGAAATATAAAGTTTATTTGGAAAGTAATAAATATATTTTTAAAAGCATTCATGATTTGCATAAATGTAATATACTAACTATTACTCTTGTTAAAAATATGAAATGGTATTACATTTGGTGAAGAGCACATTATGACTTGTTTAGGACTCGAAACTCAAAGTTTAGGACTTGAGACTTGAGACTTGTGACTTGTTGGTCTTGACTTGAGACTTGACTCAGACCTGCCTGTCTTGACTTGCGACTTGACTTGGGACTTGAGTGCTAAGACTTGAGACATACTTGTGACTTGTAAAACAATGACTTGGTCCCACCTCTGATGAGCAGTATTTACATCAACAATGTAGGCTAGATACTGCCATATTAGTAATAATGTAAAGTATGTTGTGCCTTCCACCTGCATACAGTACTTCATAATGTTTTTCAGAGAGACAGAACAATAGTACGATCATCTCATTAGGTATAACAAATCTTTTGCATACACTTTCAAATATTTGGGTTTAACAAATGGTAATGTCATTAATGATACTCGTCCTTGTTTATTCTTGGCGTGAACAATAAAACATTCTATGGAGAACCTGAGCAGCCATTGTGTGTTGTTTTTTAACGCAGAGTGATGAGGACTTCCTGCTTTTTCAAATATTCCATAAACAGACTGACCCTGACATTCTCTCCATACACCCCTGATTCTATTACTGTCATGTTGACATGTACATTATGGAACAGGAACGCATGATGAATTATATTCCAGAATACATTATTGATTCCCCTCGATGAGATGTAAAAGGTTTTGGGAGCTTTATGTTTCACAGAATGCCTACAGTACACATGCATGTAAGTCATATATTCATTATTCCATTAATTACTACTATTAATTACTATATCAATTACTATATCAATTACTATATGAATTACATCTATGAATTAGTTTATTATTGACGATATGAATGACTACTATGAATTAACTATATTAATGACTATATTGATTACTACTATGAATTACTATGACTATATAAATTACTACTATTAATTACTATATGAATTACTATATTATTGACAATATTAATTACTACTATGAATTACTATATTAATGACTATTAATCACTACTATTCATTCTTATATGAATTACTATATGAATTACTACTATTAATTACTATATGAATTACTATATGAATTACTATATGAATTACTATATGCATTACTATATGAATTACTACTATTAATTACTATATGAATTACTATATGAATTACTTTATGAATTACTATATGAATTACTATATGAATTACTATATGAATTACAACGATTAATTACTATTACTTATGAATTACTATATTATTACTACTATGAATTACTATATTACTATGACTACTACTATGAATTACTATATGAATTACTATATGAATTACTTTATGAGTTACTATATGAATTACTACTATTAATTACTATATGAATTACTATATTAATTACTATATTATTACTACTATGAATTACTATATGAATTACTATATGAATTACTATATGACTTACTACTATTAATTACTATATGAATTACTATATGAATTACTTTATGAATTACTATATGAATTACTACAATGAATTACTACTATGAATTACTATATGAATTACTATATGAATTACTACTATTAATTACTATATGAATTACTTTATGAATTACTATATGAATTACTATATGAATTACTATATGAATTACTACTATTAATTACTATATGAATTACTTTATGAATTACTATATGAATTACTATATGAATTACTATATGAATTACTACGATTAATTACTATATGAATTACTATATGAATTACTATATTATTACTACTATGAATTACTATATGAATTACTATATGAATTACTACTATGAATTACTATATGAATTACTATATGAATTACTTTATGAATTACTATATGAATTACTATATGAATTACTATATGAATTACTACTATTAATTACTATATGAATTACTATATGAATTACTTTATGAATTACTATATTATTACTACATTAACTACTACTATTAATTACTATATTAATTACTACTATTAGTTACTACATTAATTACTATGTTTTATAGTAATGTACTGTTAAACAACATATTCTTTGGAATTTACGGCAAAATACTGTACCTGGCTGCCAGTAAGTTACCGTAAAATCAACAGGATTTTTACAGTTAAATTGATTACAAAGATGACCGGCTTGATTTTTTACATACTTTGAAAGAGCACCATTTATGTGATATTTTACAGAATGATGTTGTGTCCTCAAGATGTCCTCAAGATGTGTAGATATTAGATATAAGTCTTAGAAGCTTTCATTCTGGATCAGACACAGACTTTTCAGATAATGTCCTTTCTCTAGGTTATAAAACTGTCATGGCACCTAGGATACATAGGTGATGGCAGGTAACCTAGTGGTTAGAGTGTTGGGCCAGTAACCGGAAGGTTGCTGGATTGAATCCCCGAGCTGACAAGGTACAAATCTGCTGTTCTACCCCTGAGCAACGCAGTTAGCCCACTGTTCCCGGGCGCAGAAAACGTGGATGTCGATTAAGGCAACGGAATGGAAGCCATGCAATAGTTACACAAATGCAAACCCTGCCTTGTCGTTTCCACTCTAGACAGGCTCCGGGAAATAATATAAAGGATTTTAAATACTATTTGGACCCAGGTCAAGCCCTGTATTGGTTGTCTGCAGTCTGCAGCGCCAGACAGTGTTTACTCTCCGTTACGCTGTTCTCTTCTGTCTTCCTCAACTGTTATGCAACTCACAGCCTAAACCGCCTTCACTGTTCAACACTGATTGGCTCCCAGGAGTACAACAGTCACTGGCACATGGAAGAGAAACCATAACTAACTCTGCTGTGAGGCAGGGCACATGGAAGAGAAAGCCTAATTTCCTCTGCTACTCTGTTTGTTGGAAGAAGAAATGAAGGGCTGGGACCTTTTCAGATGGCACAATAAATGACAATAAACGCTTCCATATTTATTGGGGTGAGAGAATGCCAAGAGTGTGCAAAAAAGCTGTCATCAAGGCAAAGGGTGGCTACTTTGAAGAATATAAAATATATTTTGATTTGTTTAACACCTCTTTGGTTACAACATGATTCTATATGTGTTATTTCATAGTTTTGATTTCTTCACTATTATTATACAATGTAGAAAATAATTATTTAAAAATAAAGAAAACCCCTGAATGATTAGGTGTGTCCAAACTTTTGACTGGTACTGTATACATATAACATATACCATTTAGCAGACACTTTTATCCAACGTGCCTAATGCAGCATACGTGTGCGTTGTCCTAGCAATCAAACCCACTCTCCTGGCTTTGCAAGGGCCATCATCTACCAACTGAGCTACAGAAAACCACTGACCACTGTAAGAATCTGAATTCCAAATATGTCTACAAGAATCCTGGGAAAAGACGCCTCCTCATCTCCAAGTCCAAATATAGTGTCCAATCCAAACCCTCAGACATTCTGCGAGAAGGCCCAGTTATCTACAGAGAAGCACAGTGAGTGTTTATAAACAACAGGGGGTGGATCTTCGAAAAACATGACTGAAGAATTACTCTGCTCCATTGTTTCTCTAAAGATAACAGGAAAACGTAGTGTCTTTAAATACGTTAGTGGGGTCATGTCTTCCTATTTCGTTTCTCTGGCACAGTTATACTTTAGAATCAAAGTATTGGAAAGTGTTGTTCTCGATGCAAGACACAGAATATTTGCTGGTCTGTGGTGTGTAATGAGGAGCAACCAGACACTGCAAATGACGCATTTATGAAACGACTAATTCTAGTTGCTAATAAGCATGACCCCATTAAGGTAATTACTGTAAAAACTGCTAAATCCCTTTGGGAAATTAAAACATTCAATGATTGAGAGGGATGAGGCAAAAGGAACGATAAATAATTATGTCTGCACAGCCAATCGTACTGTAAAATGGAGAAATCATGTGACTAAAGTAAACAAAATGAAGAAGAAACTGTCCTATGAAACAAAGATAAATGAGCGGGGCGGCAGGTAGCCTAGTGGTTAGAGTGTAGAGGTGGCAGGGTAGCCTAGTGGTTAGAGTGTAGAGGTGGCAGGGTAGCCTAGTGGTTGGTTAGAGTGTAGCCTAGTGGTTAGAATGTAGAGGTGGCAGGGTAGCCTAGTGGTTAGAGTGTAGAGGAGGCAGGGTAGCCTAGTGGTTAGAGTGTGGTTAGAATGTAGAGAGGTGGCAGGGTAGCCTAGTGGTTAGTGGTTAGAGTGGTTAGAGTGTAGAGGTGGCAGGGTAGCCTAGTGGTTAGAGTGTAGAGGTGACAGGGTAGCCTAGTGGTTAGAGTGTAGAGGTGGCAGGGTAGCCTAGTGGTTAGAGTGTAGAGGTGGCAGGGTGGCAGGGGCCTAGTGGTTAGAGTGTAGAGGTGACAAGGTAGCCTAGTGGTTAGAGTGTAGAGGTGGCAGGGTAGCCTAGTGGTTAGAGTGTAGAGGTGGCAGGGTAGCCTAGTGGTTAGAGTGTAGAGGTGGCAGGGTAGCCTAGTGGTTAGAGTGTAGAGAGGTGGCAGGGTAGCCTAGTGGTTAGAGTGTAGAGGTGGCAGGGTAGCCTAGTGGTTAGAGTGTAGAGGTGGCAGGGTAGCCTAGTGGTTAGAGGTGTAGAGGTGGCAGGGTAGCCTAGTGGTTAGAGTGTAGAGGTGGCAGGGTAGCCTAGTGGTTAGAGTGTAGAGGTGACAGGGTAGCCTAGTGGTTAGAGTGTAGAGGTGGCAGGGTAGCCTGGTGGTTAGAGTGTAGAGGTGACAGGGTAGCCTAGTGGTTAGAGTGTAGAGGTGGCAGGGTAGCCTAGTGGTGGTTAGAATGGTTAGAGAGGTGGCAGGGTAGCCTAGTGGTTAGAGTGTAGAGTGGTTGGCAGGGTAGCCTAGTGGTTAGAGTGTGGAGGTGGCGTCAGGGTAGCCTAGTGGTGGTTAGAGTGTAGAGGTGGCAGGGTAGCCTAGTGGTTAGAGCCTAGTGGTAGAGGTGGCAGGGTAGCCTAGTGGTTAGAGTGTAGAGGTGGCAGGGTAGCCTAGTGGTTAGAGTGTAGAGGTGGCCTAGTGGTTAGAGGTAGAGGTGGCAGGGTAGCCTAGTGGTTAGAGTGTAGAGGTGGCAGGGTAGCCTAGTGGTTAGAGTGTAGAGGTGGCAGGGTAGCCTAGTGGTTAGAGTGTAGAGGTGGCAGGGTAGCCTAGTGGTTAGAGTGTAGAGGTGGCAGTGGGGTAGCCTAGTGGTGGTTAGAGGTGGCAGGGTAGTAGAGGAGGTGGCAGGGTAGCCTAGTGGTTAGAATGTAGAGGTGGCAGGGTAGCCTAGTGGTTAGAGTGTAGAGGAGGCAGGGTAGCCTAGTGGTGGTTAGAGTGTAGAGGTGGCAGGGTGGTGGTTAGAGTGGTTAGTGGAGTGTAGAGGTGACAGGGTAGCCTAGTGGTTAGAGTGTAGAGGTGGCAGGGTAGCCTAGTGGTTAGAGTGTAGAGGTGGCAGGGTAGCCTAGTGGTTAGAGTGTAGAGGTGGCAGGGTAGCCTAGTGGTTAGAGTAGAGGTGGCAGGGTAGCCTAGTGGTTAGAGTGTAGAGGGTAGCCTAGTGGTTAGAGGTGTAGCCTAGTGGTTAGAGTGTAGAGGTGGCAGGGTAGCCTAGTGGTTAGAGTGTAGAGGTGGCAGGGTAGCCTATGTGGTTAGAGTGTAGAGGTGGCAGGGTAGCCTAGTGGTTAGAGTGTAGAGGTGGCAGGGTAGCCTAGTGGTTAGAGTGTAGAGGTGGCAGGGTAGCCTAGTGGTTAGAGTGTAGAGGTGACAGGGTAGCCTAGTGGTTAGAGTGTAGAGGTGGCAGGGTAGCCTAGTGGTTAGTGGTTAGAGTGTTAGAGGTGACAGGGTAGCCTAGTGGTTAGTGTGTAGAGGTGGCAGGGTAGCCTAGTGGTTAGAGTGTAGAGGTGGCAGGGTAGCCTAGTGGTTAGAGTGTGGTTAGTGGTTAGAGTGTAGAGGTGGCAGGGTAGCCTAGTGGTTAGAATGTGTGGAGGGTAGCTAGTGGTTAGAGTGTAGAGGAGGCAGGGTAGCCTAGTGGTTAGAGTGTAGAGGTGGCAGGGTAGCCTAGTGGTTAGAGTGTAGAGGTGGAGGCCGTCAGGGTAGCCTAGTGGTTAGAGTGTAGAGGTGGCAGGGTAGCCTAGTGGTTAGAGTGTAGTAGAGGTGGCCAGGGTAGCCTAGTGGTTAGAGTGTAGAGGTGGCAGGGTAGCCTAGTGGTTAGAGTGTAGAGGTGGCAGGGTAGCCTAGTGGTTAGAGTGTAGAGGTGGCAGGGTAGCCTAGTGGTTAGAGTGTAGAGGTGGCAGGGTAGCCTAGTGGTTAGAGTGTTAGAGGGGGCAGGGTAGCCTAGTGGTTAGAGTGTGGTTAGAGTGGTAGAGGTGGCAGGGTAGCCTAGTGGTTAGAGTGTAGAGGTGGCAGGGTAGTCTAGTGGTTAGAGTGTAGAGGTGGCAGGTAGCCTAGTGGTTAGAGTGTTGAGGTGGCAGGGTAGCCTAGTGGTTAGAGTGGTTAGCCTAGTGGTTAGAGGTGGCAGGGTAGCCTAGTGGTTAGAGTGTAGAGGTGGCAGGGTAGCCTAGTGGTTAGAGTGTAGAGGTGGCAGGTAGCCTAGTGGTTAGAGTGTAGAGGTGGCAGGTAGCCTAGTGGTTAGAGTGTAGAGGTGGCAGGGTAGCCTAGTGGTTAGTGGTTAGAGTGTATAGAGGTGGCAGGGTTGCCTAGTGGTTAGAGTGTAGAGGTGGCAGGGTAGCCTAGTGGTTAGAGTGTAGAGGTGGCAGGGTAGCCTAGTGGTTAGAGTGTAGAGGTGGCAGGGTAGCCTAGTGGTTAGAGTGTAGAGGTGGCAGGGTAGCCTAGTGGTTAGAGTGTAGAGGTGGCAGGGTAGCCTAGTGGTTAGAGTGTAGAGGTGGCAGGGTAGCCAGGGTGGCAGGGTAGCCTAGTGGTTAGAGTGTAGAGGTGGCAGGTAGCCTAGTGGTTAGAGTGGTTAGAGTGTTGAGGTGGCAGGGTAGCCTAGTGGTTAGAGTGTAGAGGGTAGCCTAGTGGTTAGAGTGTAGAGGTGGCAGGGTAGCCTAGTGGTTAGAGTGTAGAGGTGGCAGGGTAGCCTAGTGGTTAGAGTGTAGAGGTGGCAGGTAGCCTAGTGGTTAGAGTGTAGAGGTGGCAGGTAGCCTAGTGGTTAGAGTGTAGAGATGGCAGGGTAGCCTAGTGGTTAGAGTGTATAGGTGGCAGGGTTGCCTAGTGGTTAGAGTGTAGAGGTGGCAGGGTAGCCTAGTGGTTAGAGGTAGTAGTGGTTAGAGAGGTGGCAGGGTAGCCTAGTGGTTAGAGTGTAGAGGTGGCAGGGTAGCCTAGTGGTTAGAGTGTAGAGGTGGCAGGGTAGCCTAGTGGTTAGAGTGGTTAGAGTGGTTAGAGGTGGCAGGGTAGCCTAGTGGTTAGAGTGCCTAGTGGTTAGAGTGTAGAGGTGGCAGGGTAGCCTAGTGGCGGCAGGGTAGCCTAGTGGTTAGAGTGTAGAGGTGGCAGGGTAGCCTAGTGGTTAGAGTGTAGAGGCGGCAGGGTAGCCTAGTGGTTAGAGAGTTGGACTAGTAACCGGAAGGTTGCAAGTTCAAATCCCCAAGATGACAAAGTACAAATCTGTCATTCTGCCCCTGAACAAGGCAGTTAACCCACTGTTCCTAGGCCGTCATTGTAAATAAGAATTTGTTCTTAACTGACTTGCCTGGTTAAATAAAGGTTAAATAAAGGTTAAATAAAGGTTCAATAAAAATGAGGACAAAATGTAAAAATCTTTGGCTCACCTTAAATGAAATGTTGGGCAGAAAGGCAACCTCAGCTCCATCCTTCATTAAATTAGATGTCTCATTCATAACAAAACCAACCGACTGATATTACCAACTACTTTAATGTTGTTGTTTTTTGGGATTGGCAAGATTAGCATGACATTACAACAACAAACTGAACAACTGACCAAATTATGAAAGACAAGCATTGTCATTTTTTTATTCCGTAACGTGATTGTGGAAGAGGTGGAATAATTATTGTTGTCTATCAACCATGACAAGCCACCTGGGTCTGACAACTTGGATGGAAAATGACTGAGGATAATAGCGGACTGTCTTGCCACTCCTATTTGTATTCTCTTTAACTTAAGCCTACTAGAAAGTGTGAGCCCTCAGGCCTCTAGGGAAGCTAAAGTCATTCCGCTACACAAGAATAGCAAAGCACCTAAACAGCAGACCAATCAGCTTGCTACCAAAACTGTGTTTGACCAGATTATTCACAGGAAACAAATGAACACTTGACTTTCAGCACACTTATAAGAAAGAGCACTTAACATGTACGGAACTTAGACAAACGACTGATGATTGGCTGAAAATAAATTGATAATAAGAAGATTGTGGTAGCTGTTTTCGTTAGACTTCGGTGCAATTTTTGACATTATTGATAATATTCTGCTACTGAAAAGAAATCGTATGTGTTATGGCTTGACATCCTCTGCTACATTGTGGATTGAGAGTTTCTTGTCTGACAGAACAGAGGGTGTTAATTTAATTGACATCCTCTGCTACATTGTGGATTGAGAGTTTCTTGTCTGACAGAACAGAGAGGGTGTTAATTTAATTGCATTTTAGCCAATGTCACTCTGTAATTGTTCATCCATATATTTATATTCATATATTCTTCCTATTCCATTACTTATTCCATTAGGTATTTGTAATGGCATTGTTAGATATTACTTGTTAGATAGAAGCACAAACATTTCGCTACACTCGCAATAACATCTGCTAACCATGTGTATGTGACCAATAAAATTTGATTTGATTTGAATGGGTGGCAAGTAATAAGCTAGTCCTAAATATTTCAAAAACTAAAAGCATGATATTTGGGACAAATCATTCACTAAACCCTAAACGTCAACTAAATCTTATAATGAATAATGTGGACATTGAGCAAGTTGATATGACTAAACTGCTTTGAGTAACCCTGGATTGTAAACTGTCATGGTCAAAACATATTGACACAACAGTAGATAAGATGGGGAGAAGTCTGTCCATAATAAAGCCCTGCTCTGCTTTCTTAACAACACTATCAACAAGGCAGGTCCTACAGGTCCTAGTCTCTACCTTCTTAACAACACTACCAACCAGGCAGGTCCTACAGGTCCTAGTCTCTACCTTCTTAACAACACTACCAACCAGGCAGGTCCTACAGGCTCTAGTTTCTACCTTCTTAACAAAACTATCAACAAGGCAGGTCCTACAGGCTCTAGTTTCTACCTTCTTAACAACATTATCAACAAGGCAGGTCCTACAGGCTCTAGTTTCTACCTTCTTAACAACATTATCAACGAGGCAGGTCCTACAGGCTCTAGTTTCTACCTTCTTAACAACACCATCAAGAAGGCAGGTCCTACAGGCCCTAGTTTCTACCTTCTCAACAACACCATCAAGAAGGCAGGTCCTACAGGCCCTAGTTTTATCGCACCTGGACAACTGCCAAGTCATATGGTCAAGTGCCACAAATAGGGACGTAGGCAAATTGCAGTTGGCTCAGAACAGAGCCGCACAGCTTGCCCTTAAATGTACACAGAGAGCTAATATCAATAAAAATGCATTTCAATCTCTCCTCACTCAAAGTAGAGAGATTGACCGCCTCACTACTTCTCTTTGTGAGAGGTATTATTGACATGTTGAAAGCACCGAGCTTTCTGGTTAAGCGACTAGCACACAGCTCAGCCCACAAGACATGTCACCAGGGCACCAGACCAGAACAGACTTTGGGAAACGCACAGTACTAAATAGAGTGTTGACTACATAGAAGTCTATTCCTCATTGAGCAGTGAAATCTCAATCTTTTAACAGATAAAACCACACCTTGTGGAACAACGCGGACTGTGAAGAGACAGTTAAACAAACAGACATGCACTCTAAACACACATACATTGTAATGTTGTAATATTGTTGCATTGTGGTGTTATACATGTTTTTATTATAGATATATAGTGGTAGAGTAGTGGTGTAATAATGTGTTGTATTGTAGATAAGTAGTGGTGTAATAATGTGTTGTATTGTAGATATATAGTGGTGTAATAATGTGTTGTATTGTAGATGTATAGTGGTAGAGTAGTGGTGTAATAATGTATTGTAGATATGTAGTGGTAGAGTAGTGGTGTAATAATGTGTTGTATTGTAGATATATAGTGGTGTGATAATGTGTTGTATTGTAGATATATAGTGGTGTAATAATGTGTTGTATTGTAGATGTAATAATGTGTAATTGTATTGTAGATATGTAGTGGTAGAGTAGTGGTGTAATAATGTATTGTAGATATGTAGTGTAGTGGTGTGATAATGTATTGTAGTGTAGTGTAATAATGATAATGTATTGTATTGTAGATAAGTAGTGGTAGTAGATATATAGTGGTGTAATAATGTATTGTAGATATGTAGTGTAGAGTAGTGGTGTAATAATGTATTGTAGATATGTAGTGGTAGAGTAATGGTGTAATAATGTATTGTATTGTAGATATATAGTGGTGTAATAATGTGTTGTATTGTAGATGTAATAATGTGGTATTGTAGATATGTAGTGTAGTGGTGTGATAATGTATTGTAGATATGTAGTGGTAGAGTAGTGGTGTGATAATGTATTGTAGATATGTAGTGGTAGAGTAGTGGTGTGATAATGTATTGTATTGTAGATATATAGTGGTGTAATAATGTGTTGTATTGTAGATATATAGTGGTAGAGTAGTGGTGTAATAATGTGTTGTATTGTAGATATATAGTGGTGTAATAATGTATTGTATTGTAGATATGTTGTGGTAGAGTAGTGGTGTGATAATGTATTGTAGATATGTAGTGGTAGAGTAGTGGTGTGATAATGTATTGTAGATATGTAGTGGTAGAGTAGTGGTGTGATAATGTATTGTATTGTAGATATATAGTGGTGTGATAATGTGTTGTATTGTAGATATATAGTGGTGTGATAATGTGTTGTATTGTAGATATATAGTGGTGTAATAATGTGTTGTATTGTAGATATGTAGTGGTGTAATAAAGACCGCATTATCTACCAAGAGAATTCTCTTCGATTATAATCACAGCCGTATATATCCCCCCCCAAGCAGACACATCGATGGCTCTGAACGAACTTTATTTAACTCTTTGCAAACTGGAAACCATTTATCTGCATTCATTGTAGCTGGGGATTTTAACAAGGCTAATCTGAAAACAAGACTCCCGAAATTTTATCAGCATATCGATTGCGCAACCAGGGGTGGAAAAACCTTGGATCATTGTTACTCTAACTTCCGCGACGCATATAAGGCCCTGCCCCGCCCCCCTTTCGGAAAAGCTGACCACGACTCCATTTTGTTGATCCCTGCCTACAGACAGAAACTAAAACAAGAGGCTCCCACGCTGATGTCTGTCCAACGCTGGTCCGACCAAGCTGACTCCACACTCCAAGACTGCTTCCATCACGTGGACTGGGATATGTTTCGTATTGCGTCAGATAACAATATTGACGAATACACTGATTCGGTGTGCGAGTTCATTAGAACGTGCGTTGAAGATGTCGTTCCCATAGCAACGATTACAACATTCCCTAACCAGAAACCGTGGATTGATGGCAGCATTCGCGTGAAACTGAAAGCGCAAACCACTGCTTTTTATCAGGGCAAGGTGTCTGGTAACATGACCGAATACAAACAGTGCAGCTATTCCCTCCGCAAGGCTATCAAACAAGCTAAGCGTCAGTACAGAGACAAAGTAGAATCTCTATTAAACGGCTCAGACACAAGAGGCATGTGGCAGGGTCTACAGTCAATCACGGACTACAGGAAGAAATACAGCCCAGTCACGGAACAGGATGTCTTGCTCCCAGGCAGACTAAATAACTTTTTTGCCCGTTTTGAGGACAATACAGTGCCACTGACACGGCCTGCAACGAAAACATGCGGTCTCTCCTTCACTGCAGCAGAGGTGAGTAAGACATTTAAACGTGTTAACCCTCGCAAGGCTGCAGCCCAGACGGCATCCCCAGCCGCGCCCTCAGAGCATGCGCAGACCAGCTGGCCGGTGTGTTTACGGACATATTCAATCAATCCCTATACCAGTCTGCTGTTCCCACATGCTTCAAAATGGCCACCATTGTTCCTGTTCCCAAGAAAGCTAAGGTAACTGAGCTAAACGACTACCGCCCCGTAGCACTCACTTCCGTCATCATGAAGTGCTTTGAGAGACTAGTCAAGGACCATATCCCCTCCACCCTACCTGACACCCTA
Organism: Oncorhynchus nerka; assembly: GCF_034236695.1. Lineage (NCBI taxonomy): Eukaryota > Metazoa > Chordata > Actinopteri > Salmoniformes > Salmonidae > Oncorhynchus > Oncorhynchus nerka. The sequence continues at coordinate 8,239,645 of NC_088400.1, forward strand.
GACCCACTCCAATTTGCTTACCGCCCAAATAGGTCCACAGACGATGCAATCTCAACCACACTGCACACTGCCCTAACCCATCTGGACAAGAGGAATACCTATATGAGAATGCTGTTCATCGACTACAGCTCGGCATTCAACACCATAGTACCCTCCAAGCTCGTCATCAAACTCGAGACCCTGGGTCTCGACCCCGCCCTGTGCAACTGGGTACTGGACTTCCTGACGGGCCGCCCCCAGGTGGTGAGGGTAGGCAACAACATCTCCTCCCCGCTGATCCTCAACACTGGGGCCCCACAAGGGTGCGTTCTGAGCCCTCTCCTGTACTCCCTGTTCACCCACGACTGCGTGGCCACGCACGCCTCCAACTCAATCATCAAGTTTGCGGACGACACAACAGTGGTAGGCTTGATTACCAACAACGACGAGACGGCCTACAGGGAGGAGGTGAGGGCCCTCGGAGTGTGGTGTCAGGAAAATAACCTCACACTCAACGTCAACAAAACTAAGGAGATGATTGTGGACTTCAGGAAACAGCAGAGGGAACACCCCCCTATCCACATCGATGGAACAGTAGTGGAGAGGGTAGCAAGTTTTAAGTTCCTCGGCATACACATCACAGACAAACTGAATTGGTCCACTCACACAGACAGCATCGTGAAGAAGGCGCAGCAGCGCCTCTTCAACCTCAGGAGGCTGAAGAAATTCGGCTTGTCACCAAAAGCACTCACAAACTTCTACAGATGCACAATCGAGAGCATCCATCTTGCCTATGCTGCTCTGTACCATCACTCATTCATATATCCTTATGTACATATTCTTTATCCCCTTACACTGTGTATAAGACAGTAGTTATGGAATTGTTAGTTAGATTACTTGTTGGTTATTACTGCATTGTCGGAACTAGAAGCACAAGCATTTCGCTACACTCGCATTAACATCTGCTAACCATGTGTATGTGACAAATAACATTTGATTTGATTTGTTGTATTGTAGATATGTAGTGGTGTAATAATGTGTTGTATTGTAGATATATATAGTGGTGTAATAATGTGTTGTATTGTAGATATGTAGTGGTAGAGTAGTGGTGTAATAATGTGTTGTATTGTAGATATATAGTGGTGTAATAATGTATTGTAGATATATAGTGGTGTAATAATGTATTATAGATATATAGTGGTGTAATAATGTATTGTATTGTAGATATATAGTGGTAGAGTAGTGGTGCAATAATGTGTTGTATTGTAGATATATAGTGGTGAAATAATGTATTGTATTGTAGATATATAGTGGCAGAGTAGTGGTGTAATAATGTATTGTATTGTAGATATGGTAGAGTAGTATTGTAATAATGTGTTATATGAGGTACTGTGTTTTTGCTTTATGTATATATATATATATATATATAATTGCATGAAGTGTAGCTGCTGTCTTGGCAACAGCTAATGGTCAGCCTCAATCAATACAAATAAATACAAATACATTCCACCTCCATATCTCCCGAGTTTCCCTGTTACAGTAAAACGTTGCTGGTGTTTCTTGTAGTAGGATCTCTGTCTGTTTCCGTCCCCCCAGGGATTCTCTGGTCACCGGTGTACTATTACTGTAGGCTCTTTATCAGTCATCTTACATTGTTTCTCTTTCCCTTTTCTCATGCAGCAAAACCAACTCCTTCATATCTCCCTCTCTCTCTCTCTTTCTCTGTCTCTCTCTGTCTCTCTCTGTCTCTCTCTCTGTCTCTCTCTCTCTGTCTCTCTCTCTGTCTCTCTCTCTCTCTGTCTCTCTGTCTCTCCCTGTCTCTCCCTGTCTCTCTCTCTCTCTGTCTCTCTCTCTCTCTCTCTCTCTCTCTCTCTCTCTCTCTCTCTCTCTCTCTCTCTCTCTCTCTCTCTCTCTCTCTCTCTCTCTCTCTCTCTCTCCCGCCACATGAACCGTCCATGCCTCCAGAGAAACTAACAAAGGGACAAGGGTTAGCTAGCTGCCAAAACCATCCTGGATCCTGCGTCAACACACGTCTGTCTCTCTCTCTCCCTCTCCATCTCGTCCAAGAATACGTATGTGCCTAACCTGAACAAACACTGGGCATCTCTAACAACAAACATAACCTTGTTCCAAAAAACAGCTGTCCTTGAGACATTGCTTTCGGAGCATATCAGCTGGCATCACCATGCATAACACTCTCTGTTGAATGTCTGTTGCTTCAATCATTTCATTATGGTCTAATGTCTGTCTGTATTCACGTATTACTCAGGTTGTTATGGTCTATTGATCTGTATTAATGTATTACTCAGGTTATTATGGTCTATCTAGCTGTATTAATGTATTACTCAGGTTATTATGGTCTATCTAGCTGTATTAATGTATTACTCAGGTTATTATGGTCTATTGATCTGTATTAATGTATTACTCAGGTTATTATGGTCTATCTAGCTGTATTAATGTATTACTCAGGTTATTATGGTCTATCTAGCTGTATTCAGGTATTACTCAGGTTATTATGGTCTATCTAGCTGTATTCAGGTATTACTCAGGTTATTGTGGTCTATCGATCTGTATTAATGTATTACTCAGGTTATTACGGCCTATCGATCTGTATTCAGGTATTACTCAGGTTATTATGGTCTATCTAGCTGTATTCACGTATTACTCAGGTTGTTATGGTCTATCTAGCTGTATCAGTGTATTATTTGGGTTATGAGCAGCTCCAGGGTTTCCTGGAAGGCATAGCCCACACAGTTGTTTACGAGGGCATCACCTAGTATTTCCTGGCATTAACATCAGAACAGACTGTTGTTTCATTCATGTCGTTATAGTCTGTCTGGCAGTAGTTCTCCACACCACAGAGAGTTTCGTGGAAGGCACAGCCTTTACGGTATACAGATGGATCATGTGGGAAGTCAACTGTAAAACTTGTACAAAGAAGGCATGTGTCCAACTAGGACAGTATGTACTATAGCTGATTGGAGCGGGTTGGAGCGAGCCGGTCGCATCCGCGCTTCGGTCTGCAGGTTGTATAACTTTTTCATTACATTTCATTATAGTACAACGGTCTGATTTGTCTAATCTTAGCAATTTCTTCTTAGCTAGCTACATAGCCGTCGTTGTATCAAAGATAATTGCGTAATTATCGTGTTTCGTCGTCCTCCTATCTGCCCAACACGTTCACCGTCTACCGTAGCACTGTAGTAACTATCACACTCAACTGAACGACTTGATTAGTGTAGTGTTAGCTAGCTACATAGTTGTCTTTGCTGTCTTCGTATCCAAGATAATTGTGTAGTTTAGAGTGTGGAGTCTTAGAGTGATAATTGCGTTATTATCGTATTTCGTCGTCCTCCTATCTGCCTAGCAGCTAGCCTACTAGCATACGTTCACCGGCTACCGTAGCACTGTAGTAACTATCACACTCAACTGAACGACTTGATTAGTGTAGTATTAGCTAGCTACATAGTTGTCTTTGCTGTCTTCGTATCCAAGATAATTGTGTAGTTTAGAGTGTGTAGTCTTAGAGTGATTATCTTAATTTACCGAGGTTAGCTAGCCAGCTATTTTGTCGTCCTTAACGTAGGAGACACTCCTAGCTAGCCAACAGCCAGCCAACGTCTACTGAATAGAACCTTCGCATTCCGGTCGCATTCCGCTTCGCTCCACAGGTAGTATCACATTTTCATTTCATTTCATTACAGTCCCAACGGTGTGATTTGTTTGATCGTAGCTAGCTACATAGCTAGCTACATAGCCGTCTTTGTTTCAAAGATAATTGTGTAGTCTAGAGCGATTTTCTAGGTTAGCTAGCCAGCTATTGTCGTTCTCCTAACGCAACGTAACGTAACCAACACTGCTAGCTAGCCAGCTAGCCCCCGAAAAGCAGCATTGTAGAAACTTCACACTCAACGGAACGACTTGATTAGGGTAGTGTCAACTACGCAGCTAGCCTACCTCAGCAGTACTGTATCATTTTAATCATTTTAGTCAATTAGATTCTTGCTACGTAAGCTTAACTTTCTGAACATTCGAGACGTGTAGTCCACTTGTCATTCCAATCTCCTCTGCATTAGCGTAGCCTCTTCTCTATCCTGTCAACTATGTGTCTGTCTATCCCTGTTCTCTCCTCTCTGCACAGACCATACAAACGCTCCACACCGCATGGCCGCGGCCACCCTAATCTGGTGGTCCCAGCGCGCACGACCCACGTGGAGTTCCAGGTCTCCGGTAGCCTCTGGAACTGCCGATCTGCGGCCAACAAGGCAGAGTTCATCTCAGCCTATGCCTCCCTCCAGTCCCTCGACTTCTTGGCACTGACGGAAACATGGATCACCACAGACAACACCGCTACTCCTACTGCTCTCTCTTCGTCCGCCCACGTGCTATCGCACACCCCGAGAGCTTCTGGTCAGCGGGGTGGTGGCACCGGGATCCTCATCTCTCCCAAGTGGTCATTCTCTCTTTCTCCCCTTACCCATCTGTCTATCGCCTCCTTTGAATTCCATGCTGTCACAGTTACCAGCCCTTTCAAGCTTAACATCCTTATCATTTATCGCCCTCCAGGTTCCCTCGGAGAGTTCATCAATGAGCTTGATGCCTTGATAAGCTCCTTTCCTGAGGACGGCTCACCTCTCACAGTTCTGGGCGACTTTAACCTCCCCACGTCTACCTTTGACTCATTCCTCTCTGCCTCCTTCTTTCCACTCCTCTCCTCTTTTGACCTCACCCTCTCACCTTCCCCCTACTCACAAGGCAGGCAATACGCTCGACCTCATCTTTACTAGATGCTGTTCTTCCACTAACCTCATTGCAACTCCTCCAAGTCTCCGACCACTACCTTGTATCATTTTCCTCTCGCTCTCATCCAACACTTCCCACACTGCCCCTACTCGGATGGTATCGCGCCGTCCCAACCTTCGCTCTCTCTCCCCCGCTACTCTCTCCTCTTCCATCCTGTCATCTCTTCCCTCTGCTCAAACCTTCTCCAACCTATCTCCTGATTCTGCCTCCTCAACCCTCCTCTCCTCCCTTTCTGCATCCTTTGACTCTCTATGTCCCCTATCCTCCAGGCCGGCTCGGTCCTCCCCTCCCGCTCCGTGGCTCGACGACTCATTGCGAGCTCACAGAACAGGGCTCCGGGCAGCCGGCGGAAATGGAGGAAAACTCGCCTCCCTGCGGACCTGGCATCCTTTCACTCCCTCCTCTCTACATTTTCCTCCTCTGTCTCTGCTGCTAAAGCCACTTTCTACCACTCTAAATTCCAAGCATCTGCCTCTAACCCTAGGAAGCTCTTTGCCATCTTCTCCTCCCTCTTGAATCCTCCTCCCCCTCCCCCCTCCTCCCTCTCTGCAGATGACTTCGTCAACCATTTTGAAAAGAAGGTCGACGACATCCGATCCTCATTTGCTAAGTCAAACGACACCGCTGGTTCTGCTCACACTGCCCTGCCCTGTGCTCTGACCTCTTTCTCCCCTCTCTCTCCAGATGACATCTCGCGTCTTGTGACGGCCGGCCGCCCAACAACCTGCCCGCTTGACCCTATCCCCTCCTCTCTTCTCCAGACCATCTCCGGTGACCTTCTCCCTTACCTCACCTCGCTCATCAACTCATCCCTGACCGCTGGCTACGTCCCTCCCGTCTTCAAGAGAGCGAGAGTTGCACCCCTTCTGAAAAAACCTACACTCGATCCCTCCGATGTCAACAACTACAGACCAGTATCCCTTCTTTCTTTTCTCTCCAAAACTCTTGAACGTGCCGTCCTTGGCCAGCTCTCCCGCTATCTCTCTCAGAATGACCTTCTTGATCCAAATCAGTCAGGTTTCAAGACTAGTCATTCAACTGAGACTGCTCTTCTCTGTATCACGGAGGCGCTCCGCACTGCTAAAGCTAACTCTCTCTCCTCTGCTCTCATCCTTCTAGACCTATCGGCTGCCTTCGATACTGTGAACCATCAGATCCTCCTCTCCACCCTCTCCGAGTTGGGCATCTCCGGCGCGGCCCACGCTTGGATTGCGTCCTACCTGACAGGTCGCTCCTACCAGGTGGCGTGGCGAGAATCCGTCTCCTCACCACGTGCTCTCACCACTGGCGTCCCCCAGGGCTCTGTTCTAGGCCCTCTCCTATTCTCGCTATACACCAAGTCACTTGGCTCTGTCATAACCTCACATGGTCTCTCCTATCATTGCTATGCAGACGACACACAATTAATCTTCTCCTTTCCCCCTTCTAACGACCAGGTGGCGAATCGCATCTCTGCATGTCTGGCAGACATATCCGTGTGGATGACGGATCATCACCTCAAGCTGAACCTCGGCAAGACGGAGCTGCTCTTCCTCCCGGGGAAGGACTGCCCATTCCATGATCTCGCCATCACGGTTGACAACTCCATTGTGTCCTCCTCCCAGAGCGCTAAGAACCTTGGCGTGATCCTGGACAACACCCTGTCGTTCTCAAATAACATCAAGGCGGTGGCCCGTTCCTGTAGGTTCATGCTCTACAACATCCGCAGAGTACGACCCTGCCTCACACAGGAAGCGGCGCAGGTCCTAATCCAGGCACTTGTCATCTCCCGTCTGGATTACTGCAACTCGCTGTTGGCTGGGCTCCCTGCCTGTGCCATTAAACCCCTACAACTCATCCAGAACGCCGCAGCCCGTCTGGTGTTCAACCTTCCCAAGTTCTCTCACGTCACCCCGCTCCTCCGCTCTCTCCACTGGCTTCCAGTTGAAGCTCGCATCCGCTACAAGACCATGGTGCTTGCCTACGGAGCTGTGAGGGGAACGGCACCTCAGTACCTCCAGGCTCTGATCAGGCCCTACACCCAAACAAGGGCACTGCGTTCATCCACCTCTGGCCTGCTCGCCTCCCTACCACTGAGGAAGTACAGTTCCCGCTCAGCCCAGTCAAAACTGTTCGCTGCTCTGGCCCCCCAATGGTGGAACAAACTCCCTCACGACGCCAGGACAGCGGAGTCAATCACCACCTTCCGGAGACACCTGAAACCCCACCTCTTTAAGGAATACCTAGGATAGGATAAAGTAATCCTTCTCACCCCCCTTAAAAGACCTAGATGCACTATTGTAAAGTGGCTGTTCCACTGGATGTCATAAGGTGAAAGCACCAATTTGTAAGTCGCTCTGGATAAGAGCGTCTGCTAAATGACTTAAATGTAAATGTAAGAAGGCATGTGTCCAACTAGGACAGTATGTACTATAGCTGAGAATATATCCGTACGAGGCTGGTGCTGAGAATACATGTTGCTGGGCGCACGTATGTGAACACGATCTCAGCTGTCACTTAGTGGCTGGTGGCACGAGCTCAAGTCATAACTTCAGCTCTAAGAAGT